>NC_069500.1:396648357-396948357 GCF_027579735.1 Bombina bombina | reverse complement strand
AACACTTTCCAGGAAAACATAATTTATGTAAGAACTTAGCTGATAAATTCATTTCTTTCATATTGGCAAGAGTCCATGAGCTAGTGACATATGGGATATACATTCCTACCAGGAGGGGCAAAGTTTCCCAAACCTCAAAATGCCTATAAATACACCCCCACCACACCCACAATTCAGTTTAATGAATAGCCAAGAAGTGGGGTGATAAGAAAGGAGCGAAAGCATCAACAAGAAATTGGAATAATTGTGCTTTATACAAAAAATCATAACCACCACAAAAAGGGTGGGCCTCATGGACTCTTGCCAATATGAAAGAAATGAATTTATCAGGTAAGTTCTTAGATACATTATGTTTTCTTTCACGTAATTGGCAAGAGTCCATGAGCTAGTGATGTATGGGATAGCAAATACCCAAGATGTGGAACTCCATGCAAGAGTCACTAGAGAGGGAGGGATAAAAATAAAGACAGCCAATTCCGCTGAAAAAATAATCCACAACCCAAATCAAAAGTTTTAATCTTTATAATGAAAAAAACTGAAATTATAACCATTATCCAACTGAAATAGCTGCCTGAAGTACTTTTTTTTCTACCAAAAACTGCTTCAGAAGAAGAGAAAACATCAAAATGGTAGAATTTAGTAAAAGTATGCAAAGAAGACCAAGTTGCTGCTTTGCAAATCTGATCAACAGAAGCTTCATTCTTAAAAGCCCAGGAAGTAGAAACTGACCTAGTAGAATGAGCCGTAATCCTCTGAGGCGG
This sequence comes from Bombina bombina, assembly GCF_027579735.1. Taxonomy (NCBI): domain Eukaryota; kingdom Metazoa; phylum Chordata; class Amphibia; order Anura; family Bombinatoridae; genus Bombina; species Bombina bombina. Next base: position 396,947,596 of record NC_069500.1, on the reverse strand, counting down.
GGATTTACCCAACTCCAAATAAGCATGATGAATCAAAAGCTTTAACCAAGAAGCCAAAGAAATGGCAGAAGCCTTCTGACCTTTCCTAGAGCCAGAAAAGATAACAAATAAACTAGAAGTCTTTCTGAAATCTTTAGTAGCTTCAACATAATATTTCAAAGCTCTAACCACATCCAAAGAATTCTTAGGATTAGGACACAATGAAGGGACAACAATTTCTCTACTAATGTTGTTGGAATTCACAACTTTAGGTAAAAATTTAAATGTCCGCAAAACCGCCTTATCCTGATGAAAAATCAGAAAAGGAGATTCACAAGAAAGAGCAGATAATTCAGAAACTCTTCTAGCAGAAGAGATGGCCAAAAGAAACAATACTTTCCAACAAAGTAATTTAATGTCCAGAGAATGCATAGGCTCAAACGGAGGAGCCTGTAAAGCTCTCAAAACCAAATTAAGACTCCAAGGAGGAGAAAACAAAATTTATGCTTACCTGATAAATTCCTTTCTCCTGTAGTGTGGTCAGTCCACGGGTCATCATTACTTCTGGGATATTAACTCCTCCCCAACAGGAAGTGCAAGAGGATCACCCAGCAGAGCTGCTATATAGCTCCTCCCCTCTACGTCACACCCAGTCATTCGACCGAGAACCAACGAGAAAGGAGAAGCCAAAGGGTGCAGTGGTGACTGGAGTATAATTTAAAAATTTAGACCTGCCATAAAAACAGGGCGGGCCATGGACTGACCACACTACAGGAGAAAGGAATTTATCAGGTAAGCATAAATTTTGTTTTCTCCTGTTAAGTGTGGTCAGTCCACGGGTCATCATTACTTCTGGGATACCAATACCAAAGCTAAAGTACACGGATGACGGGAGGGACAGGCAGGCTCTTTATACGGAAGGAACCACTGCCTGAAGAACCTTTCTCCCAAAAACAGCCTCCGAAGAAGCAAAAGTGTCAAATTTGTAAAATTTGGAAAAAGTATGAAGAGAAGACCAAGTTGCAGCCTTGCAAATCTGTTCAACAGAGGCCTCATTCTTAAAGGCCCAAGTGGAAGCCACAGCTCTAGTAGAATGAGCTGTAATCCTTTCAGGAGGCTGCTGTCCAGCAGTCTCATAGGCTAAACGTATTATGCTACGAAGCTAAAAAGAGAGAGAGGTAGCCGAAGCTTTTTGACCTCTCCTCTGACCAGAATAAACGACAAACAGGGAAGACGTTTGTCGAAAATCCTTAGTTGCCTGTAGATAAAATTTCAGGGCACGGACTACATCTAGATTGTGTAGAAGACGTTCCTTCTTCGAAGAAGGATTAGGACACAAAGATGGAACAACAATCTCTTGATTGATATTCCTGTTAGTGACCACCTTAGGTAAGAACCCAGGTTTAGTACGCAGAACTACCTTGTCTGAATGAAAAATCAGATAAGGAGAATCACAATGTAAGGCAGATAACTCAGAGACTCTTCGAGCCGAGGAAATAGCCATTAAAAACAGAACTTTCCAAGATAACAGCTTGATATCAATGGAATGAAGGGGTTCAAATGGAACACCCTGTAAAACATTAAGAACTAAGTTCAAACTCCATGGCGGAGCAACAGTTTTAAACACAGGCTTGATCCTAGCCAAAGCCTGACAAAAAGCTTGAACGTCCGGAACCTCTGACAGACGTTTGTGTAAAAGAATGGACAGAGCTGAAATCTGTCCCTTTAAGGAACTAGCGGATAAACCCTTTTCTAAACCTTCTTGTAGAAAAGACAATATCCTAGGAATCCTAACCTTACTCCATGAGTAACTCTTGGATTCGCACCAATATAAGTATTTACGCCATATTTTATGGTAAATCTTCCTGGTAACAGGCTTCCTAGCCCGTATTAAGGTATCAATTACTGACTCAGAAAAACCACGTTTTGATAAAATCAAGCGCTCAATTTCCAAGCAGTCAGCTTCAGAGAAATTAGATTTTGATGTTTGAAGGGACCCTGGATCAGAAGGTCCTGTCTCAGAGGCAGAGACCAAGGTGGACAGGATGACATGTCCACTAGATCTGCATACCAAGTCCTGCGTGGCCACGCAGGCGCTATTAGAATCACCGATGCTCTCTCCTGTTTGATTCTGGCAATCAATCGAGGAAGCATCGGGAAGGGTGGAAACACATAAGCCATCCCGAAGGTCCAAGGTGCTGTCAAAGCATCTATCAGAACCGCTCCCGGATCCCTGGATCTGGACCCGTAACAAGGAAGCTTGGCGTTCTGTCGAGACGCCATGAGATCTATCTCTGGTTTGCCCCAACGTCGAAGTATTTGGGCAAAGACCTCCGGATGAAGTTCCCACTCCCCCGGATGAAAAGTCTGACGACTTAGGAAATCCGCCTCCCAGTTCTCCACTCCCGGGATGTGGATTGCTGACAGGTGGCAAGAGTGAGACTCTGCCCAGCGAATTATCTTTGATACTTCCATCATTGCTAGGGAGCTTCTTGTCCCTCCTTGATGGTTGATATAAGCTACAGTCGTGATGTTGTCCGACTGAAACCTGATGAACCCCCGAGTTGTTAACTGGGGCCAAGCCAGAAGGGCATTGAGAACTGCTCTCAATTCCAGAATGTTTATTGGCAGGAGACTCTCCTCCTGAGTCCATGGTCCCTGAGCCTTCAGAGAATTCCAGACAGCGCCCCAACCTAGTAGGCTGGCGTCTGTTGTTACAATTGTCCAATCTGGCCTGTTGAATGGCATCCGCCTGGACAGATGTGGCCGAGAAAGCCACCATAGAAGAGAATTTCTGGTCTCTTGATCCAGATTCAGAGTAGGGGACAAGTCTGAGTCATCCCCATTCCACTGACTTAGCATGCACAATTGCAGCGGTCTGAGATGTAGGCGTGCAAAGGGTACTATGTCCATTGCCGCTACCATTAAGCCGATTACCTCCATGCATTGAGCCACTGACGGGTGTTGAATGGAATGAAGGACATGGCATGCATTTTGAAGCTTTGTTAACCTGTCTTCTGTCAGGTAGATCTTCATTTCTACAGAATCTATAAGAGTCCCCAAGAAGGGAACTCTTGTGAGTGGAAAGAGAGAACTCTTCTTTTCGTTCACCTTCCATCCATGCGACCTTAGAAATGCCAGTACTAACTCTGTATGAGACTTGGCAGTTTGAAAGCTTGAAGCTTGTATCAGAATGTCGTCTAGGTACGGAGCTACCGAAATTCCTCGCGGTCTTAGTACCGCCAGAAGAGCACCCAGAACCTTTGTGAAGATTCTTGGAGCCGTAGCCAATCCGAATGGAAGAGCTACAAACTGGTAATGCCTGTCTAGGAAGGCAAACCTTAGATACCGGTAATGATCCTTGTGAATCGGTATGTGAAGGTAAGCATCCTTTAAATCCACTGTGGTCATGTACTGACCCTTTTGGATCATGGGTAGGATTGTCCGAATAGTTTCCATTTTGAACGATGGAACTCTTAGGAATTTGTTTAGGATCTTTAAATCCAAGATTGGCCTGAAAGTTCCCTCTTTTTTGGGAACCACAAACAGATTTGAGTAAAACCCCTGTCCGTGTTCCGACCGCGGAACCGGATGGATCACTCCCATTAGTAAAAGATCTTGTACACAGCGTAGAAACGCCTCTTTCTTTATTTGGTTTGTTGACAACCTTGACAGATGAAATCTCCCTTTTGGGGGAGAGGATTTGAAGTCCAGAAGATATCCCTGAGATATGATCTCTAACGCCCAGGGATCCTGGACATCTCTTGCCCAAGCCTGGGCGAAGAGAGAAAGTCTGCCCCCCACTAGATCCGTTCCCGGATTGGGGGCCCTCAATTCATGCTGTCTTAGGGGCAGCAGCAGGTTTCCTGGCCTGCTTGCCCTTGTTCCAGGACTGGTTAGGTCTCCAGCCTTGTCTGTAGCGAGCAACAGCTCCTTCCTGTTTTGGTGCAGAGGAAGTTGATGCTGCTCCTGCCTTGAAATTACGAAAGGAACGAAAATTAGACTGTCTAGCCTTAGGTTTGGCTCTGTCTTGAGGCAGGGCATGGCCTTTACCTCCTGTAATGTCAGCGATAATTTCTTTCAACCCGGGCCCGAATAAGGTCTGCCCTTTGAAAGGTATGTTAAGTAATTTAGATTTAGAAGTAACGTCAGCTGACCAGGATTTTAGCCACAGTGCTCTGCGTGCCTGAATGGCGAATCCGGAATTCTTAGCCGTAAGTTTAGTTAAATGTACTACGGCATCCGAAATAAATGAATTAGCTAGCTTAAGTGTCTTAAGCTTGTTTGAAATCTCATCTATAGTTATTGAGTCAAGAGTCTCTTCCAGGGACTCGGACCAAAAAGCGGCCGCGGCCGTGACAGACGCAATACATGCAAGGGGTTGCAATATAAAACCTTGTTGAACAAACATTTTCTTAAGGTAACCCTCTAATTTTTTATCCATTGGATCTGAAAAGGCACAGCTATCCTCCACCGGGATAGTGGTACGCTTAGCCAGAGTAGAAACCGCTCCCTCCACCTTAGGGACCGTCTGCCATAAGTCCCGTGTGGTGGCGTCTATTGGAAACATTTTTCTAAACACAGGAGGGGGGGAAAAGGGTACACCGGGCCTATCCCACTCCTTAGTAATTATCTCTGTAAGCCTCTTAGGTATAGGAAATACGTCAGTACTCGCCGGTACCGCATAGTATCTATCCAGCCTACATAATTTCTCTGGGATTGCAACGGTGTTACAATCATTCAGAGCTGCTAATACCTCCCCTAACAGTACACGGAGGTTATCGAGTTTAAACTTAAAATTAGAAATGTCTGAATCCATTCTATTGGGATCAGAACCGTCACCTGCAGATTGAAGCTCTCCGTCCTCATGTTCAGCATACTGTGACGCAGTATCAGACATGGCCCTATTATCAACAGCGCACTCTGTTCTCACCCCAGAGTGATCACGCTTACCTCTAAGTTCTGGTAATTTAGCCAAAACTTCAGTCATAACATTAGCCATATCCTGTAATGCGATTTGTAATGGCCGCCCTGATGTACTCGGCGCTACAATATCACGCACCTCCCGAGCGGGAGATGCAGGTACTGACACGTGAGGCGAGTTAGTCGGCATAACTCTCCCCTCGTTGTTTGGTGAATGATGTTCAATTTGTACAGATTGACTTTTATTTAAAGTAGCATCAATGCAATTAGTACATAAATTTCTATTGGGCTCCACTTTGGCTTTAGCACATATAGCACAGAGATATTCCTCTGAGTCAGACATGTTTAACACACTAGCAATTAAACTAGCAACTTGGAAATACTTTTCAAAGCAATTTACAAATAATATGAAAACGTACTGTGCCTTTAAGAAGCACAGAAAAAAAGTTATGACAGTTGAGAAATAATAAACTTGAGAAACTATAACATCAAATTCTTTCCGGTAAAAACACAATTTTAGCAAAGGATTGCCCCCATTAGCAATGGATAACTAACCCTGAATAGCAGAAAAAAAGTACAGAAAATAAACGTTTTTTATCACAGTCAGTCACAATCTCACAGCTCTGCTGTGAGTGATTACCTCCCTCAAATTAACTTTTGAAGACCCCTGAGCTCTGTAGAGACGAACCGGATCATGCAGGGAAGCAAGAGACTTCTGACTGAATTTTCTGATGCGTAGCAAAAGCGCCAAAATAGGCCCCTCCCCCTCACACACAACAGTGAGGGAGATCAGTAAACTGTCTTAAATTAAATAAAACGACTGCCAAGTGGAAAAAACAGTGCCCAAAACAATTTTTCACCCAGTACCTCAGAAAATTAAACGATTTAACATGCCAGCAAAAACGTTTAACATCAAATAAATGAAATGTCATTAGAAAGCCTGTTGCTAGTCACTGCAAATTAGGCTAAAGTCTTATGGATACAGTATTATCCCAGTGAAGTGCCATTCCCCAGAATACTGAAGTGTAAATATACATACATGACAGCCTGATACCAGTTGCTACTACTGCATTTAAGGCTGAGCTTACATTATATCGGTATGGCAGAATTTTCTCAGTCAATTCCATTGTCAGAAAATAATATGCTGCTACATACCTCTTTGCAGGTTAACCTGCCCGCTGTCCCCTGATCTGAAGTTTACCTCACTCCTCAGATGGCCGAGAACAGCAATATGATCTTAACTACGCCGGCTAAAATCATACAAAAAACTCAGGTAGATTCTTCTTCAAATTCTACCAGAGAAGGAACAACACACTCCGGTGCTGTTATAAAATAACAAACTTTTGATTGAAGGTATAAAAATAAGTATAATCACCACAGTCCTCTCACACATCCTATCTATTAGTTGGGTGCAAGAGAATGACTGGGTGTGACGTAGAGGGGAGGAGCTATATAGCAGCTCTGCTGGGTGATCCTTTTGCACTTCCTGTTGGGGAGGAGTTAATATCCCAGAAGTAATGATGACCCGTGGACTGACCACACTTAACAGGAGAAATTGACTTAATGACAGGCTTGATACGAACCAAAGCCTGTACAAAACAATGAATGTCAGGAAGATTAGCAATCTTTCTGTGAAACAGAATAGAAAGAGCAGAGATTTGTCCTTTCAAGGAACTTGCAGACAAACCCTTATCCAAACCATCCTGAAGAAACTGTAAAATTCTAGGAATTCTAAAATAATGCCAAGAGAATTTATGAGAACACCATGAAATGTAAGTCTTCCAAACTTGGTAGTAAATCTTTCTAGACACAGATTTGCGAGCCTGCAACATAGTATTAATCACTGAGTCAGAGAAACCTCTATGACTAAGCACTAAGCGTTCAATCTCCATACCTTCAAATTTAATAATTTGAGATCCTGATGGAAAAAACATAATTTATGTAAGAACTTACCTGATAAATTCATTTCTTTCATATTAGCAAGAGTCCATGAGCTAGTGACGTATGGGATATACATTCCTACCAGGAGGGGCAAAGTTTCCCAAACCTCAAAATGCCTACAAATACACCCCTCACCACACCCACAAATCAGTTTAACGAATAGCCAAGAAGTGGGGTGATAAGAAAAAAGTGCGAAGCATAAATATAAGGAATTGGAATAATTGTGCTTTATACAAAAAAAATCATAACCACCACAAAAAAGGGTGGGCCTCATGGACTCTTGCTAATATGAAAGAAATGAATTTATCAGGTAAGTTCTTACATAAATTATGTTTTCTTTCATGTAATTAGCAAGAGTCCATGAGCTAGTGACGTATGGGATAATGACTACCCAAGATGTGGATCTTTCCACGCAAGAGTCACTAGAGAGGGAGGGATAAAATAAAGACAGCCAATTCCTGCTGAAAATAATCCACACCCAAAATAAAGTTTAATGAAAAACATAAACAGAAAATTCAAACTGAAACCGCTGCCTGAAATACTTTTCTACCAAAAACTGCTTCAGAAGAAGAAAATACATCAAAATGGTAGAATTTAGTAAAAGTATGCAAAGAGGACCAAGTTGCTGCTTTGCAAATCTGATCAACCGAAGCTTCATTCTTAAACGCCCAGGAAGTAGAAACTGACCTAGTAGAATGAGCTGTAATCCTTTGAGGCAGAGTTTTACCCGACTCGGCAGAAGCTTTCTGGCCTTTTCTAGAACCGGAAAAGATAACAAATAGACTAGAAGTCTTTCGGAAAGTAGCTTCAACATAATATTTTAAAGCTCTAACAACATCCAAAGAATGCAACAATTTCTCCTTAGAATTCTTAGGATTAGGACATAATGAGGGAACCACAATTTCTCTACTAATGTTGTTGGAATTCACAACCTTAGGTAAAAAATCAAAAGAAGTTCGCAACACCGCCTTATCCTGATGAAAAATCAGAAAAGGAGACTCACAAGAAAGAACAGATAATTCAGAGACTCTTCTGGCAGAAGAGATCGCCAAAAGGAACAAAACTTTCCAAGAAAGTAATTTAATGTCCAATGAATGCATGGGTTCAAAAGGAGGAGCTTGAAGAGCCCCCAGAACCAAATTCAAACTCCAAGGAGGAGAAATTGACTTAATGACAGGTTTTATACGAACCAAAGCTTGTACAAAACAATGAATATCAGGAAGATTAGCAATCTTTCTGTGAAAAAGAACAGAAAGAGCAGAGATTTGTCCTTTCAAAGAACTTGCGGATAAACCTTTATCTAAACCATCCTGAAGAAACTGTAAAATTCTCGGAATTCTAAAAGAATGCCAAGAAAAATGATGAGAAAGACACCAAGAAATATAAGTCTTCCAGACTCTATAATATATCTCTCTAGATACAGATTTACGAGCCTGTAACATAGTATTAATCACAGAGTCAGAGAAACCTCTTTGACCAAGAATCAAGCGTTCAATCTCCATACCTTTAAATTTAAGGATTTGAGATCCTGATGGAAAAAAGGACCTTGCGACAGAAGGTCTGGTCTTAGCGGAAGAGTCCACGGATGGCAAGAGGCCATCCGGACAAGATCCGCATACCAAAACCTGTGAGGCCATGCCGGAGCTACCAGCAGAACAAACGAGCATTCCTTCAGAATCTTGGAGATTACTCTTGGAAGAAGAACTAGAGGCGGAAAGATATAGGCAGGATGATACTTCCAAGGAAGTGATAATGCATCCACTGCTTCCGCCTGAGGATCCCGGGATCTGGACAGATACCTGGGAAGTTTCTTGTTAGATGAGACGCCATCAGATCTATTTCTGGAAGCTCCCACATTTGAACAATCTGAAGAAATACCTCCGGGTGAAGAGACCATTCGCCCGGATGCAACGTTTGGCGACTGAGATAATCCGCTTCCCAATTGTCTATACCTGGGATATGAACCGCAGAGATTAGACAGGAGCTGGATTCCGCCCAAACCAGAATTTGAGATACTTCTTTCATAGCCAGAGGACTGTGAGTCCCTCCTTGATGATTGATGTATGCCACAGTTGTGACATTGTCTGAAAACAAATGAACGATTCTCTCTTCAGAAGAGGCCAAGACTGAAGAGCTCTGAAAATTGCACAGAGTTCCAAAATATTGATCGGTAATCTCACCTCCTGAGATTCCCAAACTCCTTGTGCCGTCAGAGATCCCCACACAGCTCCCCAACCTGTAAGACTTGCATCTGTTGAAATTACAGTCCAGGTCGGAAGAACAAAAGAAGCCCCCTGAATTAAACGATGGTGATCTGTCCACCACGTTAGAGAATGTCGTACAATCGGTTTTAAAGATTTTAATTGAGATATCTTTGTGTAATCCCTGTACCATTGATTCAGCATACAGAGCTGAAGTGGTCGCATGTGAAAACGAGCAAAGGGGATCGCGTCCGATGCAGCAGTCATAAGACCTAGAATTTCCATGCATAAGGCTACCGAAGGGAATGATTGTGACTGAAGGTTTCGACAAGCTGAAATCAATTTTAGACGTCTCTTGTCTGTCAAAGACAGAGTCATGGACACTGAATCTATCTGGAAACCCAGAAAGGTTACCCTTGTCTGAGGAGTCAATGAACTTTTTAGTGAATTGATCCTCCAACCATGATCTTGAAGAAACAACACAAGTCGATTCGTATGAGATTCTGCTAAATGTAAAGATTGAGCAAGTACCAAGATATCGTCCAAATAAGGAAATACCACAATACCCTGTTCTCTGATTACAGACAGAAGGGCACCGAGAACCTTTGTAAAAATTCTTGGAGCTGTAGCTAGGCCAAACGGCAGAGCCACAAACTGGTAATGCTTGTCCAGAAAAGAGAATCTCAGGAACTGATAATGATCTGGATGAATCGGAATATGCAGATATGCATCCTGTAAATCTATTGTGGACATATAATGCCCTTGTTGAACAAAAGGCAAGATAGTCCTTACAGTTACCATTTTGAACGTTGGTATCCTTACATAACGATTCAATATTTTTAGATCCAGAACTGGTCTGAAGGAATTCTCCTTCTTTGGTACAATGAAGAGATTCGAATAAAACCCCAGCCCCTGTTCCAGAACTGGAACTGGCATAATTACTCCAGCCAACTCTAGATCTGAAACACATTTCAGAAATGCTTGAGCTTTCACTGGATTTACTGGGACACGGGAAAGAAAAAATCTCTTTGCAGGAGGTCTTATCTTGAAACCAATTCTGTACCCTTCTGAAACAATGTTCTGAATCCAAAGATTGTGAACAGATTTGATCCAAATTTCTTTGAAAAAACGTAACCTGCCCCCTACCAGCTGAGCTGGAATGAGGGCCGCACCTTCATGTGGACTTAGAAGCTGGCTTTGCTTTTCTAGAAGGCTTGGATTTATTCCAGACTGGAGATGGTTTCCAAACTGAAACTGCTCCTGAGGATGAAGGATCAGGCTTTTGTTCTTTGTTGAAACGAAAGGAACGAAAACGATTATTAGCCCTGTTTTTACCCTTAGATTTTTTATCCTGTGGTAAAAAAGTTCCTTTCCCACCAGTAACAGTTGAAATAATAGAATCCAACTGAGAACCAAATAATTTGTTACCCTGGAAAGAAATGGAAAGTAGAGTCGATTTAGAAGACATATCAGCATTCCAAGTTTTAAGCCATAAAGCTCTTCTAGCTAAAATAGCTAGAGACATAAACCTGACATCAACTCTGATTATATCAAAAATGGCATCACAGATAAAATTATTAGCATGTTGAAGAAGAATAATAATATTATGAGAATCATTATCTGTTACTTGTTGCGCTAAAGTTTCCAACCAAAAAGTTGAAGCTGCAGCAACATCAGCCAATGATATAGCAGGTCTAAGAAGATTACCTGAACACAGATAAGCTTTTCTTAGAAAGGATTCAATTTTCCTATCTAAAGGATCCTTAAAGGAAGTACCATCTGACGTAGGAATAGTAGTACGTTTAGCAAGGGTAGAAATAGCCCCATCAACTTTAGGGATTTTGTCCCAAAATTCTAATCTGTCAGACGGCACAGGATATAATTGCTTAAAACGTTTAGAAGGAGTAAATGAATTACCCAAATTATTCCATTCTCTGGAAATTACTTCAGAAATAGCACCAGGAACAGGAAAAACTTCTGGAATAACCACAGGAGATTTAAAGACCTTATCTAAACGTTTAGATTTAGTATCAAGAGGACCAGAATCCTCCATTTCTAAAGCAATTAGTACTTCTTTAAGTAAAGAACGAATAAATTCCATTTTAAATAAATATGAAGATTTATCAGCATCAACCTCTGAGACAGAATCCTCTGAACCAGAAGAGTCATTAGAATCAGAATGATGATGTTCATTTAAAAATTCATCTGTATAAAGAGAAGTTTTAAAAGATTTTTTATGTTTACTAGAAGGAGGAATAACAGACATAGCCTTCTTGATGGATTCAGAAACAAAATCTCTTATGTTATCAGGAACATTCTGAACATTAGATGTTGATGGAACTGCAACAGGTAATGGTACATTACTAAAGGAAATATTATCTGCATTAACAAGTTTGTCATGACAATTAATACAAACAACAGCTGGAGGAACAGCTACCAAAAGTTTACAGCAGATACACTTAGCTTTGGTAGTTCCAGCACCAGACAGCGATTTTCCTGAAGTATCTTCTGACTCAGATGCAACGTGAGACATCTTGCAATATGTAAGAGAAAAAACAACATGTAAAGCAAAATTGATCAAATTCCTTAAATGACAGTTTCAGGAATGGGAAAAAATGCCAAGGAACAAGCTTCTAGCAACCAGAAGCAAAGAAAAATGAGACTTAAATAATGTGGAGACAAAAGCGACGCCCATATTTTTTTTAGCGCCAAATAAGACGCCCACATTATTTGGCGCCTAAATGCTTTTGGCGCCAAAAATGACGCCACGTCCGGAACGCCGACATTTTTGGCGCAAAAGAACATAAAAAATGACGCAACTTCCGGCGACACGTATGATGCCGGAAACAGAAAAGATTTTTTGCGCCAAAATAGTCAGCGCCAAGAATGACGCAATAAAATGAAGCATTTTCAGCCCCCGCGAGCCTAACAGCCCACAGGGAAAAAAGTCAAATTTTTAAGGTAAGAAAAATAAATGATTCAAGTGCATTATCCCAAATATGAAACTGACTGTCTGAAAATAAGGAATGTTGAACATCCTGAGTCAAGGCAAATAAATGTTTGAATACATATATTTAGAACTTTATTAAAAAAGTGCCCAACCATAGCTTAGAGTGTCACAGAAAATAAGACTTACTTACCCCAGGACACTCATCTACATGTTTGTAGAAAGCCAAACCAGTACTGAAACGAAAATCAGCAGAGGTAATGGTATATATATATATAAGAGTATATCGTCGATCTGAAAAGGGAGGTAAGAGATGAATCTCTACGACCGATAACAGAGAACCTATGAAATAGACCCCGTAGAAGGAGATCACTGCATTCAAAATAGGCAATACTCTACTCACATCCCTCTGACATTCACTGCACGCTGAGAGGAAAACCGGGCTCCAACCTGCTGCGGAGCACATATCAACGTAGAATCTAGCACAAACTTACTTCACCACCTCCATAGGAGGCAAAGTTTGTAAAACTGATTTGTGGGTGTGGTGAGGGGTGTATTTGTAGGCATTTTGAGGTTTGGGAAACTTTGCCCCTCCTGGTAGGAATGTATATCCCATACGTCACTAGCTCATGGACTCTTGCTAATTACATGAAAGAAACGGACCTTGAGATAGGTCTAGCCTTAACGGAAGTGGCCAAGGTTGGCAACTGGACATCTGAACAAGATCCGCATACCAAAACCTGTGTGGCCATGCTGGAGCCACCAGCAGTACAAATGAACGCTCCATCATGATTTTTTAAATCACTCTTGGAAGAAGAACTAGAGGCGGAAAGATATAAGCAGGTTGATAATTCCAAGGAAGTGACAACGCATCTACTGCTTCCGCCTGAGGATCCCTGGACCTGGACAGATCGATTTCTGGAAGCTCCCACATCTGAACAATCTGAAGAAACACATCTGGGTGAAGAGACCATTCTCCCGGATGTAAAGTTTGGCGGCTGAGAAAATCTGCTTCCCAATTGTCTACACCTGGGATATGGACCGCAGAGATTAGACAGGAGCTGGATTCTGCCCATGCAAATATCCAAGATACTTCTTTCATAGCTTGAGGACTGTGAGTCCCACCTTGATGATTGACATATGCCACAGTTGTGACATTGTCTGTCTGAAAACAAATAAACGGTTCTCTCTTCAGAAGAGGCCAGAACTGAAGAGCTCTGAGAATCGCACGGAGTTCCAAAATATTGATTGGTAATCTCGCCTCTTGAGATTTCCAAACCCCCTGCGCTGTCAGAGATCCCCAGACAGCTCCCCAACCTAACTCGCATCTGTTAAAATCACAGTCCAGGTTGGACGAAGAAAAGAAGCCCCCTGAATCAAACGGTGGTGATCTAACCACCAAGTCAGAGATAGTCGAGTATTGGGATTTAAGGATATTAATTGTGATATCCTTGTATAATCCCTGCACCATTGGTTCAGCATACAAAGCTGAAGAGGTCTCATGTGAAAACGAGCAAAGGGGATCGCGTCCGATGCTGCAGTCATGAGACCTAAAACCTCCATATGCACATAGCTACTGAAGGGAATGACTGAGACTGAAGGTTCCGACAAGCTGAAACTAATTTCAGACTTCTTTTGTCTGTTAGAGACAAAGTCATGGATACTAAATCTATTTGGAATCCTAAAAAGGTTACCCTTGTCTGAGGAATCAAGAAACTCTTTGGTAAATTGATCCTCCAACCATGTTGCTGAAGAAACAGCAATAGTTGATTCGTGTGACATTCTGCAGAATGTAAAGACTGAGTACCAATATATCGTCCAAATAAGGAAACACCGCAATACCCCGCTCTCTGATTACAGAGAGAAGGGCACCGAGAACCTTTGAAAAGATCCTTGGAGCTGTTGCTAGGCCAAAAGGAAGAGCAACAAATTGGTAATGCTTGTCTAGAAAAGAGAATCTCAGGAACTGATAGTGATCTGGATGAATCGGAATATGAAGATAAGCATCCTGTAAGTCTATTGTGGACATATAATGCCCTGGCTGAACAAAAGGCAGAATAGTCCTTATAGTCATCATTTTGAATGTTGGTATTCTTACATAATGATTCAACATTTTTAGATCCAGAACTGGTCTGAAAGAATTCTCTTTCTTTGGTACAATGAACAGATTTGAATAAAACCCCAGACCTCGTTCCAGATATGGAACTGGCACAATTACCCCAGCTGACTCCAGGTCTGAAACACACTTCAGGAAAGCCTGAGTCTTTACTGGGTTCACTGGAATGCGTGAGAGAAAGAACCTTCTCACAGGCGGTCTTACCTTGAAACCTGTTCTGTACCCTTGAGAAACAATGTTCTGAATCCAATGATTTTGAATTGAATTGATCCAAACATCCTTGATGCCCCCTACCAGCTGTGCTGGAATGAGGGCCGCACCTTCATGCGGACTTGGGGGCTGGTTTTGATTTTTTAAAAGGCTTGGATTTATTCCAGACTGGAGAAGGCTTCCAATTGGAAACCGTTCCTTTAGGGGAAGGGTCAGGCTTCTGTTCTTTATTCTGACGAAAGGAACGAAAACGGTTAGCAGCCCTAAATTTACCCTTAGATTTTTTATCCTTAGGCAAAAAGGCTCCCTTCCCCCAGTGACAGTTGAAATTATAGAATCCAACTGAGAACCAAACAATTTATTACATTGGAAAGAAAGAGATAGCAACGTTGACTTAGAAGTCATATCTGCATTCCAAGATTTAAGCCATAAAGCTCTTCTAGCTAAAATAGCTAAAGACATATACCTGACATCAATTCTAATGATATCAAAAATGGCATCACAAATGAAATTTTTAGCATGTTGAATTAGCTTAAAAATGCTATACACATTATGATCTGGTACATGTTGCACTAAAGCTTCTAACCAAAAAGTTGAAGCTGCAGCAACATCAGCCAAAGAAATAGCAGGCCTAATAAGATGACCTGAACATAAATAAGCCTTCCTTAGATAAGATTCAAGCTTGCTATCTAAAGGATCTTTAAAAGAAGTACTATCTGCCGTAGGAATAGTAGTACGTTTAGCAAGAGTAGAGATAGCCCCATCAACTTTGGGGATATTTTCCCAAAACTCTATCAGACGGCAAAGGGTACAGTCTCTTAAACCTTAAAGAAGGAGTAAATGAAGTACCCAAACTATTCCATTCCCTAGAAATTACATCTGAAATAGCACCAGGAACTGGAAAAACCTCTGGAATAACTACATGTGGTTTAAAAACCGAATTTAAACGTTTACTGGTTTTAATATCAAGAGGACTAGACTCCTCCATATCTAATGCAATCAACACCTCATTTAATAAAGAACGAATAAACTCCATTTTAAATAAATATGAAGATTTTTCAGTGTCAATATATGAGGCAGAATCTTCTGAACCAGAAAGAGCCTCATCAGAGATAGATAAATCAGAATGCCGGCGGTCATTTAAAAATTCATCTAATTTATGAGAAGTTTTAACAGACCTTTTACGTTTATTAGAAGGAGGTATTACAGACAGGGCCTTCTGAATAGAATTAGAAACAAATTCTCTCACATTAACAGGAATATCCTGAACATTAGAAGTTGAAGGAACAACAACAGGTAATGGACTACTACTAATGGAAATATTGTCTACTTTTGATAGTTTATCATGATAACTAACACAAACTACAGCCGGAGGAACAGTTACCACAAGTTTACAACAAATGCACTTAGCTTTGGTAGAACCGACATCAGGCAGCAGCATTCCAGAAGTAGATTCTGATACAGGGTCAGATTGAGACATCTTGCAATATGTAATAGAAAAAACAACATATAAAGCAAAATTATCAAATTCCTTAAATGACAGTTTCAGGAATGGGAAAAAATGCAAACAGAATAAGCCTCTGGAAACCAGATGCAAAAAAGAAACAAGACTTAAATAATGTAAAAAAAACTGGCACCAAGTATGACGCCCAATTGACAAATTTTTTGGAGCCAAAAACTTCTGCAACAAACACGAGCGTCATAGATGACGCAACTACGTGAAAACTCTCGGCGCCAACTAAGACGCCGGAAATGACGACATAACGTCAACAAACGTAATTCTCGTGCCAAAAAGTCTTGTGCCAAAAATGACGCAACAAATTAAAGCATTTTTTTGCTCCCGCGAGCCTAACAGCCCGCAATTTAGAAGAAAAGTCAATTTGAAAAATTTTCAGGTAAGAATATGAAATGGACAGTCTGTAAGCAGGAAATATACTGATTAACCTGAATCATGGCAAATATAAGTATAAAACATATATTTAGAACTTTACATATAAAGTGCCAAACCATAGTTGAGAGTGTCATAAATAAAATAAGACATCCTTACCAAAAGACACTCAACTACATATAGCAGATAGCCAAACCAGTACTGAAACGAGAATCAGAAGAGGTAATGGTATATAAGAGTATATCGTTGATCTGAAAAGGGAGGTAAGAGATGAATCTCTACGACCGATAACAGAGAACCTATGAAATAGATCCCCGTTAGGATGACCATTGCATTCAATAGGCAATACTCCCTTCACATCCCTCTGTCATTCACTGCACTCTGAGAGGAAACCGGGATTCAGCATGCTGCCAAGCGCATATCAACGTAGAAATCTAGCACAAACTTACTTCACCACCTCCATAGGAGGCAAAGTTTGTAAAAACTGAATTGTGGGTGTGGTGGGGGGGGGGGGGTGTATTTATAGGCATTTTGAGGTTTGGGAAACTTTGCCCCTCCTGGTAGGAATGTATATCCCATACGTCACTAGCTCATGGACTCTTGCCAATTACATGAAAGAAAGTAGTTTAATGTGCAAAGAATGCATAGGCTCAAATATGAGCCTGCAAAGCCTTCAAAACCAAAATTAAGACTCCAAGGAGGAGAGATTGATTTAATGACAGGCTTGATACAAACCAAAGCCTGTACAAAACAATGAATATCAGGAAGTTTAGCAATTTTCCTGTGGAATAAAACAGAAGGAGCAGAGATTTGTCCTTTCAAGGAACTTGTAGACAAACCTTTATCCAAACCATCCTGAAGAAACTGTAAAATTCTAGGAATTCTAAAAGAATGCCAGAATTTATGAGAAGAACACCATGAAATATAAGTATTCCAAACTCGATAATAAATCTTTTTAGAAACAGATTTACGAGCCTGCAACATAGTATTAATCACTGAGTCAGAGAAACCTCTATGACTAAGCACTAAGCGTTCAATTTCCATACCTTCAAATTTAATGATTTGAGATCCTGATGGAAAAACGGAGCTTGAGATACAAGGTCTGGCCTTAATGGAAGTGGGATATGAACCGCAGAAATTAGACAGGAGCTGGATTCTGCCCAAACAAGTATCCAAGAAACTTCTTTCATAGCCTGAGGACTGTGAGTCCCACCCTAATGATTGACATATGCCACAGTTGTGATATTGTCTGTCTGAAAACAAATGAACGGTTCTCTCTTCAACAGAGGCCAAAACTGAAGAGCCCTGAGAATTGCACGGAGTTCCAAAATATTGATTGGTAATCTCGCCTCTTGAGATTTCCAAATCCCTTGTGCTGTCAGAGATCCCCAAACAGCTCCCCAACCTGAACGACTCGCATCTGTTGTGATCACGGTCCAGGTTGGACGAACGAAAGAGGCCCCCAAAATGATACGATGGTGATCTAACCACCATGTCAGAGAAAGTCGAACATTGGGATTTAAGGATATTAATTGTGATATCCTTGTATAATCCCTGCACCATTGGTTCAGAATACAAAGCTGGAGAGGTCTCATATGAAAACGAGCAAAGGGGATCACGTCCGATGCTGCAGTCATGAGACCTAAAACTTCCATGCACATAGCTACTGAAGGGAATGACTAAGAGTGAAGGTTCCGACAGGCTGCAACCAATTTCAAATGTGTCTTGTCTGTTAGAGACAAAGTCATGGGCACTGAATCTATCTGGAAACCTAAAAAGGTTACCTTTGTCTAAGGAATCAAATGACTTTTTGGTAAATTAATCCTCCAACCATGTCTTTGAAGAAACAACACTAGTTGATTCACGTGAGATTCTGCAGAACGTAAAGACTGAGCGAGTACCAAGATATCGTCCAAATAAGGAAACACTGCAATACCCCACTCTCTGATTACAGATAGTAGGGAACTGAGAACCTTTGAAAAGATTCTTGGAGCTGTTGCTAGGCCAAAAGGAAGAGCAACAAATTGGCAATGCTTGTCTAGAAAAGAGAATCTCAGGAACTGATAGTGATCCGGATGAATCTGAATATGAAGATATGCATCCCGTAAGTCTATTGTAGACATATAATGCCCTTGCTGAACAAAAGGCAGAATCGTCCTTATAGTGACCATCTTGAAAGTTCGTACTCTTACATATCGATTCAAAATCTTTAGATCCAAAACTGGTCTGAATTAATTTTCTTTCTTTGGGACAATGAATAGATTTGAATAAAACCCCAGGCACTGTTCCTGAAACGGAACTGGTATGATTACCCCTGATAACTCCAGGTCTGAAACACACTTCAGGAAAGCCTGAGCCTTTACTGGGTTTGCTGGAATGCGTGAGAGAAAAAAAATCTTCTCACAGGTGGTCTTACTCTGAATCCTATTCTGTACCCCTGAGAGACAATACTCTGAATCCAATGATTTTGGACCGAACTGATCCAAATATCTTTGAAGAATTTTAATCTGCCCCCTACCAGCTGAGCTGGAAGGAGGGCCGCACCTTCATGCAGACTTGGGGGCTGGCCTCAATTTGAGGAAGGCTTCCAATTGGAAACAGATTCCTTTGGGGAAGGATTAGATTTCTGTTCCTTATGTCTAAAGGAACGAAAACGGTTAGAAGCTTTAGATTTACCTTTAGGTTTTTTATCCTGAAGCAAAAAAACTCTCTTCTCCCCAGTGACAGTTGGAATTATTGAATCCAACTGAGAACCAAATAATTTATTACCTTGGAAAGAAAGAGAATTTTGGATACAAATTTTTAAACCTTGAAGAAGGAATAAAAGTAGTACTAGGCCTATTCCATTCTTTAGAAATCATATCAGAAATAGCATCAGGAACTGGAAAAACCTCTGGCCTAACCACAGGAGGTTTATAAACAGAATTTAAACGTTTACTAGTTTTAATATCAAGAGGACTAGTTTCCTCCATATCCAATATAATCAACACTTCTTTTAATAAAGAACGAATATACTCCATTTTAAATAAGAGGATTTGTCAGTGTCAATATCTGAGGCAGGATCTTCTAAATCAGATAGATCCTCATCAGAGAAGGATAAATCAGTATATTGCCGGTCATTTGAAATTTCATCAACTCTATGAGAAGTTTTAAAAGACCTTTTACGTTTAATAGAAGGCAGGATGGCAGACAAAGCCTTCTGAATAGAAACAGAAATAAAGTATTTTAAATTTACAGGTATATCTTGTACATTAGATGTTGAGGGAACAGCAACAGGTAATGAACTACTACTGATGGATACATTTTCTGCATGTAAATGTTTAGCATTAAAACTATTACAAACCACTGCTGGAGGTATAATCTCCACAAGTTTACAACAAATGCACTTAGCTTTGGTAGAACTGTTATCAGGCAGCTGGGATCCAACATTGAATTCTTAGACAGGATCAGATTGAGACATCTTGCAAATGTAAGAGAAAAAACAACATATAAAGCAAAATCATCAATTTCCTTATATGGAAGTTTCAGGAATGGGAAAAATTCAAACAGCATAGCCCTTTGACATAGAAAAAGGCAAGAGGCAAATAAAAATGGGGTCTTAAATAATGAAAATATTTGGCGCCAAGTATGACGCACAACAAACAGAAAAATATTTTTTGGTGCCAAAAACGTCACACTCGTGTCATAGATGACGCAACCTTGTGAAGGACTCGGCGTCAACTGAGACGCCAGAAATGACTAATTTACGTCAATGAACGTAACTTTGCGCCATAAAATCTTGCGCCAAGAATGACGCAATAAACGTTGGCATTTTGCCGCGAATTTAAGAGACAGTCAATTTTGCAAAAGAGACTATACCCCAGGTAAGAAATACATTTTCATAAAAAGGATTTCCCAGATATGAAACGGACAGTCTGCAAAAGGAAATATACTGAAATCCTGAACCATGGCAAATATAAGTACAATACATATATTTAGAACTTGATATAAATACATAAAGTGCCAAACCATAACTGAGAGTGTCTTAAGTAATGAAAACATACTTACATGAAGATACCCATCCACATATAGCAGATAGCCAAACCAGTACTGAAACGGTTATCAGTAGAGGTAATGGAATATGAGAGTGTATCGTTGATCTGAAAAGGGAGGTAGGAGATGAATCTCTACGACCGATAACAGAGAACCTATGAAATAGATCCCAGTGAGGAAAACCATTGCATTCAGTAGGTGATACTCCCTTCACATCCCTCTGACATTCACTGTACTCTGAGAGGAATAGGGCTTCAATAAATGCTGAGAAGCGCATAGCAACATAGAAATCTTAGCACAAACTTACTTCACCACCTCCATAGGAGGCAAAGTTTGTAAAACTGAAATGTGGGTGTGGTGAGGGGTGTATTTATAGGCATTTTGAGGTTTGGGAAACTTTACCCCTCCTGGTAGGATTGTATATCCCTTACGTCACTAGCTCATGGACTCTTGCCAATTACATGAAAGAAAAAGTGTTTTTATGGACCCCTGGCCCCACCAACTACTACCACACTGAAATTACAATCTGAAATGACACAAAGAAATAAAAAACATTTGCTAAGTAAGTCCTACCTCCTCTGCAAATGAAAGTGATCTGCCGTCTGACTCAGGCACACGCTGTACAAACAAAGTGCCAAGTCTGTCTCACACTGTGCATAGTGGTTTAGTGCACACTCAGAAATCCTCTCAAATGCTAATACTTTACTCCTGGTAATAACATTTCCCATGCTCAACTAGCACCCTGCTGTAGTACCCACTGGTGGCTGAAAAAATTTAATTTTTTTTTTTTTTTAGTTCTTGCCTCATGGGGCTCCCCTGGCCCATTGGGTCCCTGACAGGAGTCACCCCCTGATGGTGGCCCTGGCTGAGAGTGTCTTATATAATAAAAGTATATACTTACCATGTAAGACACCCATCCACATATAACAGACAGCCAAACCAGTACTGAAATATATCAGCAGAGGTAATGGTACAAGAGTATATTGTCGATCTAAAAAGGGAGGCAGCAGATGAATCCCTGCGACCGATTTACAGAGAGCCTTATGAAAAGCTTTCCCATAGGCAATAACATGGTATCATCAGGCAATACTCCCTTTACATCCCTCAGACAAACACTGCACTGGGCTTCAATATGCTTAGAAGTGCCTTTCACTAAAGAAATCAGCGCATCATGCTTCACCACCTCCCAAGGAGTTTTGTAAAACTGAGGTATGAGTGAGGTGGGAGGTGTATTTATAGACAATTGAGGTTTGGGAAACTTTGCCCCCTCCTGGTAGGAATGTATATCCCATATGTCCCTAGCTCATGGACTTTCGCCACCTTTATGAAAGAAAATGGGGTTACTGATGCAGTAGTGAAACAGCAAGTGTAAAATAATTAAGAACATACAATGTTATTTATCTCAAGGGTGTATTCACAATACAAAGCTGTGTATTTGGTTATCCCAAAGAGAACACAGACCAAAGACCCCTGGAAACTTTCCTGGAAGCTTGTAATTTAAAGTCAAAATTGGAGCCTAAATTAAAGGATTACAGTCTTTTCTTTTGTAAAAAAATAAACACTTGTGCAAAGATACTACTGTACATCAGTTAGGGGGAATGGGAAATTAATATGCAGCACAGGAAGAGGACCAAAGATTTCTGGAAAGTTCTGATTACTCTATTAAAGCAGTACTGAACCCACATAACCATACACAAATGGGGTACTCATATAGGGGGACAGGAAAAGGTCCAAGAATTCCTGCTTTTTTAAAACAGTTCAGAATACACTCAGAGTTTGTGTGAGAATATGGACTTTGAATAGGGGTTGAATTTGTGGGTGTGAATATGTTACTGATTTTTTTTTTATAAAAATAATTATAGAAAATACTTAAAGTGTCTTAAGTTTATGCTTATATGCGTAAATGTAAAGCCTGAGTCAAAATTACATGATTGCATCAGACCTAAATTACCTGAGGATGCTTAAATATAAATAAACACATACACAACTTTTTGTCCATCAAATTTTATTTCAGAGACCTGTGATACAGAAAATATATACAAATATACATATCGATAAGTAATCACTGTATGCATGACCTGGGAAATGTCAATGAAAAATTGACTAACAGCAGGTTTCTTGTCCAAAGGGAAAACAAGTTGAATTACTTCAACAGCTTTATAAAAGGAGCAGAAGGGTCAAATTCCTCTACCAGCTTCTCCTTGGGACTGCAGCATACAGTTTGATTTGTAGAGCAAGGATCATTTTGTTGTCTGTTGCCAGGAGTTATCTAGATGAAGCATCATGATGTGCCAGTATGCATGTTTTTGGAGGTTGCAAGCATGGCTTTCACTTTAGCCATGAGATCCTGAAACAAGAGAGACATGTTGATTAAACATTCAATATTTAGTTTAACTTATCACTGCAGAGGAAAGCTTGGTGTATTATTAATTATATTAACAACTAGCAAACAGAGCTTGCATAGCCTAAAAGAACGATGTCACACTGGCAGCATCAATCTCATGTGGAGAGGAGCTATGTATTTTAAGCCTTGTAGCTCAGGTATTGTACAGTCATCAACAGTATACAACTTCTCAGCCAACAATTTATTTTACAGTGTGATGTAGTTTTATTTTACCATATCTGCCAACTGACCTTTAGATATGAAGCAACTATGTCAATGTCACAAAGGCCCTTGGAATGGGTGCAGGCTCTATATGAAAAATATGGGACGCTTGTATCACACAGGAAAATAAAAAAATTAAGTCAATTATCTGGTGATGTGAAGCGTATGCAGAAACCTAATTTTAAAGTATTAGTTGACAAATGATTCCACAAAATCTTTATGCTCTGAAGAAAAAAAAAAGCTATTTATTTTGTCCCCCTTTTATGTAATTCAAATGATGAGATCCTTATCTGCATCAGAAGAGAAGGTTAAAGTACTAACGTGCCTACAAAATTACAGTAGCAAGACTTGTCTACTACAGTAAGTGGTGGTGGCGTGAGTTTGGCCACTGGAAAAGAATTCCAGCAAACACGGTGTTTCACATCTGGAAAACATCCTAGAGGAGAACCTACTCCTGGTATGGATTTTCTTATTACACTCAGGAACTATGCCTTGGAGTTCAAATGACCTGGAAAAATTGCTCTACAAAATATAATAATCTTTTTTACCACATGGTATCTGCAACTTCTTGTATTATTATTAACACCCCCGATAACCAAAATATTCCACTGCCACAATGGTACTCAAATATGAACACAATAATGCCAAAGTGGTCCCTAGGTCTTTAGAGCCATCAACACTACTTTGAACTTAAAAACATTGAGAAATTTAGGAATATTTAAAGAGCAAATATTGTTGAAAAATGACATGCTCTAATTTGTAATTTTAAGATTATTGCCCCTGTATCTCTGTGTTTAACTCCTACAAAGTTTTCAATGAAACAGCCTGCTGATCCAATCAGCTAGTGCTAGTCTCACCACCCAACTGGGTTACTAGCACTGCTAATTGGGTCAGAGGCAGTTTCCGCTCAGGACCAGCAGTGCTCTGCAGGTCTCAAGCACTACTTATAAAATGTAGTCTTAAAATATACTCTTATGAATAACAAATTATGCTTACCTGATAATTTTATTTCCATCTTGGGGAGGAGAGTCCACAGCTTCATTAATTACTTTTGGGAATAAAAAACCTGGCCACCAGGAGGAGGCAAAGACACCCCAACCAAAGGCTTAAATACCTCCCCCACTCCCCTCACCCCCCAGTCATTCTGCAGAGGGAAAAAGGAACAGTAGGAGAAATATCAGGGTATAAATGGTGCCAGAAGATAAATTAAATTTAGGTCCGCCCACTGGAGTTACGGACGGGAGCCGTGGACTCTCCTCCCCTCAATGGAAATAAAATTATCAGGTAAGCATAATTTCTGTTTTCCATCTTAAGGGGAGGAAAGTACATGGCTTCATTAATTACTATTGGGAAACATATACCCAAGCTTTAGAGGATACTGAATGAAACTGGGAGGGTAAAAAGGCGGACCCTAATCTGAGGGCACCACAGCCAGTAAAACCTCTCTCCCAAAAGCAGCTTCCGTAGTAGCAAAAACGTCAAATTTGTAAAACTTAGTAAAAGTGTGTAAGGAGGACCAGGTAGCCGCCTTACAAATCTGCTCCATAGAGGCCCCATTCTTGAAGGCCCAAGACAAAGCCACAGCTCTAGTTGAATGAGCCGTGATCCTCTGGAGGAGGCTTCTGTCCCGCTGACTCATAGGCCAAGCGAATCAAACTTCTCAACTAAACAGACAAAGAAGTAGAAGAGGCCCTCTGCCCCTTGCGCTTCCTGGAATACACCACAAAAAGAGATGTAGACTGTCTAATATCGTTTGCAGCCTGGAGATAAACTTCAAGGCACGAACCACATCCATATTATGAAGTAACCTCTCCGTAGAAGACGAAGGGTTAGGACACAAAGATGGAACAATTATTTCCTGATTGATGTTATGGTTAGACACCACCTTGGGAAGAAACCCCAAACTGGTGCGAAAAACAGGCTTATCCGCATTATAAAACAGGTAAGGAGGCTCGAATTGCAACGCAGCAAGCTCATATACTCTGCATGCTGTTGCAATAGCCAACAGGAAGAGAACCTTCTAGGACAGAATCTTAATGTCAATGGCATGTATAGGCTCAAATGGAACCCTTTGCAATACCTTAAGGATCAAGTTTAAGCTCCATGGGGGTGCAGACTGTCTAAAGACAGGCCTGATTCTAGACAGAGCCTGAACGAAAGATTGAATGTCAGGAAGCGCAGCCAGTCTCCTGCGCAACAAGACTGATAATGCCGAAATCTGTCCCTTCAAGGAACTAGCGGCAAGACCCTTCTCCAAACCCTCCTGGAGAAAGGACAGAATCCTGGATACCTTCACCTTGTGCCAAGGATATCCATGCTTCTCACACCAGGACAAGTAAGTCCTCCACACCTTATGGTAGATGCGACGTGTGAATGGCTTCCTTGCCTTAACTAGAGTGTCAATCACACTTTCAGAAAAACCTCTCTTGGCTAAGACTAAGCGTTCAATCTCCACGCAGTCAGCCTTAGAGAAACGAGATTTTGATGTTGAAAGGGACCCTGTTCAAGAAGATCCCTGCGACAGGGTAACCTCAATGGTGGAGAGGATGACATCCCCACCAGATCCGCAAACCACGTCCTCCGCGGCCACGATGGAGTAATAAGGATGGCCGAAGCTCCTGTTTGATGCGTGCCACTACACAAGGTAGAAGTGGTAAGGTGGAAAAATGGAAGCTAGGCTGAATCCCCAAGGAACCACTAAGGTATCAGCTCTGCCTGGGGATCCCTCGATCTCGACACATATCGGGCTAGCTTGCAACGGAGTCTGGACGCCCTGAGATCTATCTCCGGCGTTCCCCATCTGAGACAAATCTCCGCAAAGACTTCGGGGAGAAGAGACCATTCCCCCGGATGGAAGGATTGCCTGCTGAGAAAGTCCGCTTCCCAGTTGTCCACACCTGGAATGTGGATCGCTGAAAGTGAGCAGCTGTGGGACTCTGCCCACTCCAAAATCCGAGACACCTCCCTCATTTCTAGGGAGCTCCTCGTACCCCCTTGATGGTTGATGTAAGCAACCGAGGTAATGCTGTCGGTCTGGAATCTGATGAAGCTGAACAACCCTAGAGGAGGCCACGCTCTCAGAGCATTGTAAATTTCTCGAAGTTCCAGAATATTTATGGGAAGGAGAGACTCCTCCCGGGTCCATTTTCCTTGTGCCATCCTGGCACCCCAAACAGCTCCCCATCCTGCGAGACTCGCGTCCGTGGTCACAATCTCCCAGGAAGGTTTCAAGAAGGATGTCCCCAGGGACAGATGCTCCAGACGGATCCACCAAGAGAGGGAGTCACTGATCCGAGCATCCATGGATATCCGCTGTGATAGATCTGTATGATCGCCGTTCCACTGTCCAACATGCACAATTGAAGAAGTCTGAGATGGAACCTGGCGAAAGAGATTACGTCTATGCTGGAGACCATGAGCCCGATCATCTCCATAAACTGAGCCACTGAAGAGGCTTGAAGAGGACTGAAGGGCAAGATAGATGGATGCAATCTTCCTGCGTCATTGATCTGTGAGAAATATTTTCATGGACATAGAGTCTATTATCGTGCCCAGAAACTTCACCCTGTTGCTGGAAACCAGGGAACTCTTTCCTGAGCTGATCTTCCGACCCTGAGATTGGAGCAAGAAAAGAAGAGCCCTCGATTGATCCTCTGCGAGGCTGAACAACAGCGCCTGGACTAGGATGTCATCCAAATAGGGCGCCACAGCAATGCCCCTGGATCTGGCAAGTAGCGCCCCCAGAATCTTTGTGAAGACTCTTGGGGCCGTCGCCAGACCGAAGGCAAGGGCCACAAACTGGAAGTGATGGTCCAGAAACCAAAATCTTAGAAACTTGAAGTGGTCCCTGTGAATTGGAACATTGTCGTCATAAACTGCCCCTCTTGAACTAGAGGCAGAATGGATCTTATTGTTTCCATTTTGAACGATGGAACAGCCAGAAACTTGTTTAAACACTTTAGGTCCAGAATTGGGCTGAACATGCTCTCCTTCTTTGGAATCACAAAGAGATTTGAATAGTACCATAGACCCCTTTCTGCTTGCGGTACCTGGACGATAACACCTAGAGAGGAGAGATCTCTCACACATTCTAGAAAGGACTCTCTCTTTTCCGGTCTTGAAGACAGGTTTGACAGGAAGAATCTGCCCCTGGGCGGATGGGACCTGAATCCTATCCTGTAACCCTGGGTGACAACCTCCAGAACCCAAGGGTCCTGAACGTACAGCAACCAGGCTTCGAAGAAGAGAGACAATCTGCCCCCTACTTGGTCCGGAGACCGATCGGGGGCCACCCCTCAGAGGTGGACGGCTCAGTTATACTAGATATACCTTTATTCTTAGATGTCGCAACTTTATCGAGGCATGTGGAACATAGTTGAGCAGGCTGATCTACAAGAACCTCCTCACAAACACAGGAATGAGCATTTGTTAAAGAGGAAGTACCCTCTATCGAGTCAGAGTGCTCCATAGCTTGCGCTTTATATTATTACTATAATACTTAATAAACAGGCACCTTTATAAAATGGCCGGGGCACTCGCCACCTCCTATGACCCGGACTACAGAAACCGTTTTGTCTCCTGCGCCGTAGATCAACAGAGGAAGTGGAGATCGCCAAGCACGGTCACATGGGATGCCTCGCAGGACTGCCCCTGCAAAAAAGGAGAAAACACGCCAAAACAGGCCGTGCAAATACTCCCGGAAGTCAACCTGAAAGTTCCACCATTGCCAGAGCCTCATCTCGTAGATAAGACAGCAATAACACAAACAATCTCATGTATAAACCGCCCTGCTCAATAATCCCCTTAACAGGAATATTAACCCTTTATTCCATAAGATAAAAGGCACCACACTGTGACCCTTTCTTCTTTGTTATCATTATGTATAAAAAAATGAAACAATATTATCAGAATCTATGCTGTGGAAAAGGAACACGGCCCTTCAAGTGTGACAGGTAGAAGCATCGCTCCTGACATGGACTTGAGTGCAGAAAGCAGGCAGCGAAGCTCGTCAACGCTGATTGCTTGTGGAGCTGTTAATATGAGTTGGGATGGTTTCGCAGAAAGACTCTACCTGCATCTCCGTACTCTAACTTTCACCCAGGCTCTTACTGAGAGGCTGACAGGACTACTTAAAACTCCAGTCCCCTTCTGAAGAGTACTACCCTCCATAAGAGACTACTCCGAATCTTTGGCACTTCTCTGTCATCCTCCTGTTACTAAAGGCAAAGAATGACTGGGGGATGAGGGAAGTGGGGGAGGTATTTAAGCCTTTAACTGGGGTGTCTTTGCCTCCTCCTGGTGGCCAGGTTCTTTATTCCCAAAAGACTGTCCTCCCTCCCCTTTAGATGGAAAAGAACATATTTTTTTAATATAATGGCTCTTTCAGATGGAACACAAATGTGCATATGTTATGGTGCCATTGTCTATTATTTATTAAAAACCATTGAAGTTCATCAACAACAAATATTGATATATGCCCATATGAATTATAAAGTGAGTGGTTTGTAAAAGTCATGAAAGACTTTGTCAGCAATATGAAGGAAAGTTTTGACTTTGAGTACATGGAAAAATCAGCTTCAAAATGGAATAGCAATATAGTTACATGAAATGATATTGAAGCAATATTTTTGTTGTAATAAACAAAAAAATAAATAAAACAGCTTCAGAAGTTAATTGCAACATGTAAATGATATATGGAAGTATATAATCCTGCTAAAATAAATTGTGGTTTAACTGTGTATTTTAGTGTGAAGATGTATTTATCAAATGTAGCCCCAGCATTCTACTGGTGTCTATGTCCCTATAAGAGTAAGTGTATATACACACTTTTTTGTAAAATGGCAAAGCCAAGAACACAAGGACTTTATGCTGTATTGACAATTTTATGCAGCATTGAATTTTTGAAAACTTTATTAACTATATTGAATTTTTTTTATATTGCATTTGAAATAAATTACTGTTCATATGCTATGTGATACTGTTCAAAAAAATTGAATCATTTAGCATTTTCTCTCCCAGGCCAATCATTGATTTACTGATCAAATTAAGGTACAAATAAGTAAAAAAAAATTGAGTGCTGAACTCATAACAAATATAGATTTAGACTGGAGAGTAAAAGCTATAAATGAATGCCCACTGAAACAGTACCATAAAAGGAACATTTGTGTGTATCTTTCAAATAATAAAAGCTAATGCTATATTGTACACGTGTAATAACCTTTGCTTGCAACAGCCATGAAGCTTTGACATGCAAGGTTTAATGCAAGACTTTCTGCCAGTTACTGAGGTAGGTAAATCAGGGCTGATACTGGTGCTTTGGAAAATGTAATGCTTACACTTCTGAGAGGATTGGTACTAAAATAAAGCTGCCAGTTGAATTTTGTCTATGCAATAAATGTCACCCAACTTGTACTGGCTAAGATATTCCATATGCATGGTAATAATAATTAATTCAAAAGTAATATTTACACATAGTAAGAGCAACTTTTTTTTAAAAAAAATATTTATTTAATGCACATTTAATACAGCTTTATATGGAATTCCTTGTCTGTGTCCCCCTCTGTGTCATGAAAATGGATTTCATGATTTTCTTTATATGAAGGATTTTAAATACTGCGTTTGGTTGCTAAAATTCAAATTTTCCGTGGCAGATATATTCTTATGAAAAAAAGAGACAGAGGCGCCAACATGGCCTAGTACTGTCAGGCAGATGGATATTAGAATATATGAGAAAGGGTACTCACAAACGCAGTGAACCCAATAGTGCTAATGGGGCAAACTGGAACTTTGTAGCCTAGTACAGTCCAATCAAGTGTAAAGATAATATAAGATCACACTTACAATAGGTACTGCACCTCCAGGTGCAGTAACAGCAAGCTGGGACTTGTCAGTCGCCCAGTAGACCACTCTCTTGGCATACAAAATCCTCGCCAAACTCCACGAACCGGCGTGAAAATATTCCAAACAACAGTACTGAATAGCCTGAGGAAACAGCCCCTGAGAAGCTGAGAAACGCGTTGCTTGTTTTTAAAATAAAGATATATGTTTTTATGATACACTTGCTGCTGTTTGGAATATTTTCACGCCGGTCGTGGAGTTTGGCAAGGATTTTGTATGCCAAGACAGTGGTCTACTGGGCGAATGAGAAGTCCCAGCTTGCTGTTACTGCACCTGGAGGTGCAGTACCTATTATAAGTGTGACCTTATATTATCTTTACACATGATTGGACTGTACTAGGCTATGGTAGCTCTTTTTTGTAACTCCCTATAGGCACCTTTGATGTATTGCTGATCAAGCCTGTGTCTATGTTCCCTGTGTGCCATCCACAGTGAGCTGGACCACTACAAAGTTCCAGCCTGCCCCATTAGCACTATTGGGTGCGCTGCGTTTGTGAGTACCCTTTATCATATATTCTAATATCCATCTGCCTGACGGTACTAAGCCATGTTGGCGCCTCTGTCTCTTTTTTCTCCAGAATTTCACATGCCAGGGATTGACCATCCTTTATCAGAGAGTGGCCACAACATTAGAATCCAAAGACTTATTCATTGTATTGTTCTGTTATATTCTGCCAATATCTGTTTTGGGTTATATGGTTGTTTTATCATTTTCTGAAATTTTTTTCATATGTTTATTTTATAGTAATTATTAATCATATATGTTTTTAGTAGTATATACTTAGGAAGTGCCCCCCTATGGGATTGATGCCTAGTTGCATTTTTCCTTAACATTTATTTTCAGATATATTCTTATGATGTCTTCCATTTCATCTTTAAAATAATCAAGCAATTCTGCAATATCCCCTGAGAAATGTGTAACCCGTATGACCTCGCCACTCAAGCATAAACACACATGGCGTATCATTTCAAAAGACCTGCATTAAAAGAAACATGACTGCTACAAATCACATTATTTGTAGTGCAAAAGCTGATGGAAAACAGCTCACAATACACCAAACCTACTGTTAGCAGTTTGCAATTTAGGTCTATTGTTAAAGTAGAAGCAATATATCTCATTCTGTATGAAATAACACCAAATAAGTTGAGATAAATATATTCCATACAGAAATATTTGAGCCTTAATCTACAGCTGCCAGCCTGCAGTCACAGCTCTGTATTTTATCCAATAAAGTATCACTCTCCAGTATATCTATAGGCTTCCATTTATAAATGCAAGAAAATTACTTTGCAGTCTGCTGGTGCTTAATTACTCTATTCATTTAACCTATGTCCTTTTCTGACACTACCAATTAGGGTCTGATTTAAGCTAGTGATTTTAACAATGAGCAGGTGGTTCACAAGATCACATAATTAAATTACTACACTTAGCAATTACTGCTTAGAAAGATCAGAAGAAAAGAGAACCAGAAGGAATGACCCATTGAATGCTGGCAACCTGCAGTGATATGCAGTAAACGGCTTAATCTAAACATATGCCAGCAGATATTAAGTATTCCGATTATTGGCAAAGAACAAACAGCAAAGTACTGCAAGAGTATTACAGATAATGAAAAACACACATTTGTTTATAAAAGCTAGACTGAGTTACATGGTTAGAAAAATAAACCTAGATTTGCAATAAAAAGTTTGCAAGAAAAATTCCTGTCCATCTTCATTGAAGCTCTATGGCCCTATACACCTAACTTTATTTTTTTGGAATGTGTGTGTGGGGGCAGAAGATACAACCAAGATGTTTTGGTATCTTCATAGGCTATAGTCTTAAAAGTCCTCAGAAACATGCATTAAATGTGGCGCAATAACTTGAAAAACACAGTGTGGTCTGTGATTGGGGTAGACCAGGATGCTGGACGAAACAAATGGTTTAATCTAACCTTTGTGAAAACTGCAAACACCTGTTTACACTAATTTCAGCTACAAATTAAAGTTTACGAATCAGTTCTATTTATCTGTTATTTCTACTATTAAGAAATCACATAAAATACATATTCAGGACGTACCAGAGTTATTTTCGTCTGCACTTTAGACACAATTTCAGATGCAATATGGCCATCTTTGTCATGAGAAACTTCCCTAGAAAACAGATAATGCACTGTCAAACAACTAACACACACCATTCTATGGTGAAAACCTACAATAATATAAATGATACTTCCAATTCAAACTATTGTGGTTTCTATTATGATTTAATATGGTTACAGAAAAAAAGGAAATTTATTCTTACCTGATAAATTTGTTTCTTTTACGATACGATGAGTCCACGGATTTCATCCTTACTTGTGGGATATCGCCTCCTGGTCAGCAGGAGGAGGCAAAGAGCACCACAGCAGAGCTGTATATATAGCTCCTCTCTTCCCTCCCACTCCAGTCATTCGACCGAAGTTAGGAAGAGAAAGGAAAAGCCAAGGTGCAGAGGTGACTGAAGTTTAACAAAATTAAAGACCTGTCATACAAAAAACAGGGTGGGCCGTGGACTCATCCTATCGTAAAACAAACAAATTTATCAGGTAAGAATAAATTTCCTTTTCTTTTACAAGATACGATGAGTACACGGATTTCATCCTTACTTGTGGGATACAATACCAAAGCTACAGTAAACGGATGAAAAAGGGAGGGTCAAGACAGGGAACCTAAACGGAAGGCACCACTTTTCTCCCAAAAACAGCCTCCGACGAGGCAAAAGTATCAAATTTGTAAAATTTGGAAAAAGTGTAAAGAGAAGACCAAGTTGCAGCTTTGCAAATCTGTTCAATAGAAGCATCATTTTTGAATGCCCATGAGGAGGTCACAGCCCTAGTGGAATGAGCCGTAATTCATTCAGGAGGCTGCTGTCCAGCAGTCTCATATGCAAAACGGATGATACTCTTCAGCCAAAAAGAAAAAGAGGTAGCCGTAGCTTTCTGACCCTTACGTTTCTCAGAGAAAAGAACAAACAAGGAAGACGACTGGCGAAAATCCTTAGTCGCCTGTAAGTAGAACTTCAAAGCACGGACCACGTCCAAATTATGTAACAGACGCTCCTTCTTAGAAGGATTAGGACACAAGGAAGGAACAACAATTTCCTGATTAATATTCTTATTTGAAACAACCTTAGGAAGAAAACCAGGTTTGGTTCGTAACACCACCTTATCCAAATGGAAAATAAGATAAAGAGAATCACATTGTAATGCCGAAAGCTTGGATACTCTGCGAGCAGAAGAAATAGCAACCAAAAATAAAACTTTCCAAGACAATAACTTAATATCTATGGAATGCATAGGTTCAAACGGAACCCCTTGAAGAACTGTAAGAATTAGATTCAAACTCCAAGGAGGAGCAATTGGTCTAAACACAGGCCTGATTCTAGTCAGAGCCTGACAAAAAGATTGAACATCGGCCAGACGTTTGTGTAATAAAATAGACAAAGCAGAAATCTATCCCTTGCTGACAACCCTTTCTCCAATCCGTCTTGGAGAAAAGACAAAATCCTGGGAATCCTAACCCTACTCCATGAGTAGCCCTTGGATTCGTACCAATAAAGAGATATTTACGTCATATCTTATTGTAAATTTTTCTAGTAACAGGCTTACGTGCCTGAATCAAGGTATCTATGACCGAATCAGAAAACCCTTGCTTAGATAAAATCAAGCGTTCAATCTCCAAGCAGTTAGCTGTAGAGAAACTAGATTCGGATGAAGGAAGGGTCCCTGAATGAGAAGGTCTTTCCTCAATGGAAGCTTCCACGGTGGCTGAGATGACATGTCCACCAGGTCGGCATACCAAGTCCTGCGAGGCCACGCAGGAGCGCTGAGGATCACCGATGCCCTCTCCTGTTTGACTCGAGCAATCACCCTGGGAAGGAGAGCAAATGGAGGGAACACATAAGCTAGGCTGAAAGACCAAGGTACCGCCAAGGCATCTATCAGCAGGGCCTGGGGATCCCTGGACCTGGACCCGTATCTCGGAAGCTTGGCATTCTGACGAGATGCCATAAGATCCAACTCCGGCCTGCCCCATCTTAAAATCAGGTTGGCAAATACCTCCGGATGGAGTTCCCATTCTCCCGGATGAAAAGTCTGTCTGCTCAGAAAATCCGCTTCCCAGTTTTCCACACCTGGGATGTGGATCGCCGACAGATAACAAGAGTGAGATTCCGCCCACTGAATTATCTTGGCTACTTCTGTCATCGCCAAGGAACTCCTCGTTCCCCCCTGATGATTGATGTAGGCTACAGTCGTAATGTTGTCCGACTGGAATCTGATGAATTTGGCCAAAGCCAACTGAGGCCAAGCCTGAAGCGCATTGAATATGGCTCTCTTTTCTTTAAACTTTCCAATGCCAATGAAAAAGTGTTTCAAAATGACGCCTCAAGCACACTGGCTTAAAACAAATGCCAGAGCAGAATGTACTGGAGTATACGACTCCAAGCTACAGGTCACCAGCGTCAAGCCCAAACTCCATCCAGCCGGGCTAGTAGTCCTGCAGAGTGATTGCAGCTATAAACAGCCCACAGTAATAACGGCTGTCACAGAGTAAGAGGGGATACACACATGCCTATAAGAATTTGAGCAAGTTGATTACCCTTATATAGAAAATAAAGGACAGTCTGTTCTGAGGTATTGAGTGTCCCAGAAATTAAACGACTGCACATACCTCAATGCTGAGTAACAGCATGATCTGTCCCACACGATGAAGAGGTCCTTTCATCTCCTCCTGTAGATCTGTGGGAACAAACAGGGTCTTAGATAATATCTGCTAAGACCATCATCAGCAGGGCAGCACATAGTTCCCATTGCTTTAAAGCCACCTGTAGCTCTACCTGTAGGAATACAGCTACACCCTGAATAAAATAGCACTCACTGGTACCATTTTAAAAACAAACTCTTGATTGAAGAATCTAAACTAACACCTCACTTTGCCTCTTCCTATCAATAACACAGGAAAAGAGAATGACTGAGGTGGGAGGGAAGGGAGGAGCTATATATACAGCTCTGCTGTGGTGCTCTTTGCCTCCTCCTGCTGACCAGGAGGCGATATCCCACAAGTAAGGATGAAATCCGTGGACTCATTGTATCTTGTAAAAGAAAAGTTGAGTGCGACAGTGATGAAAAAACTTACAACTTTAGCACAATGGGAATTAATACTTAATGGTAACTGTTTATTTCAAGATTTTCTTAAAATATATTCTATGAGCAGAATCTATTTACGTAAAATATATTTCCTTTCCATTCAGAGATTAAGCACACGCTAGCACAAAATGCTTACAAATTAGAGAATTTCTTTAAACCTTGCAACTAAATTATTAGTTTTTAGTATTAGCAAAACAATTTGACACAGCGACTTGTTAGAGTAAGTGGAGTATAAAATTCCCGCTCAGGAGTCAGAAGCACTGCAGCGCTATGCACTAGTCTGGAGTGAGGAAAGTCTACTCAGAACTTGGTCACAATGAAACCAGTGGGATACTTGTATGACGTCACAGGAATTTGGGAGAAACATAAGTATACTTTACAAAAAAAAAACAACCCAAAAACAACAAAAAAAACCCAACATCATTTATGCTTACATGATAAATTATTTTCTTTGTTGGCAGTGAGAGTACACAAATTAATTCACTACCTATGGGAAATACCCAACCTAGCCACCAGGAGGATGTAAAGACACCCGAAATATCCCTTCCCACTTCCACAACCCTCTCAGTAGTTCAAGCTGAGGATAAGGAAAAGTAGAGAGATAAAAAGGGGTACAGGTGTGCCAAAAGACTGCCACCACTACATGATGTCAGGGCGGGTCCGTGGACTCTCACTGCCAAGAAAGAAAATAATTTATCAGGTAAGCATAAATTATGTTTTCTTTCTAATGGCAGTGACAGCCCACAAATTCATTCATCACCTATGGAAAACTAATACCCAAGCTGTGGAGGACACAAAATGAACGAAGGGAAAAGGTAGGGAAGGCAGTCTTAAGAATAAGGCACCATCACTTTAAGAACCTTTCTACCAAAAGATGCTTTAGCTGAGGCAAAAACATAAAATCTGTAAATTTTGTGAAAGTATGCAATGAGGACCAAGTAACAGCCTTACACATCTGTTCCACTAAAGCTTCATTCTTGAAGGCCCAAGAAGAAACCACACAGGTAGAGTGAGCTGTAATCCGGGGCATGCGAATCAAACTTCTGAGCCAGAAGGATAGGATAACAGCAGTGACCTTCTGCCCCTTGCGGTTACTAAAATACAGGTTAAATAAGGTAGATGACTGACGAAATTCCTTGGTTGCCTGAAGGTAGAACTTCAAAGCTTTAACCACGTCCAGATCATGTAAAAGCCTCTCCTTATAAGAGGAAGGATTGAGACAAAGACGGGACAACTAATTCTTGGTTAATATTGTGAGTTGAAACAACCTTTGGTAAAAACCCCAACTTTGTTCGAAGAACAGTCTTATCCACATAAAAAATTAGGTAAGTAGGGTCACATTGAAGGGTGGATAATTTTTAAACTCTACTAACAGATGAAATAGCTAACAAAATAAATCTTTCCAAGTTAAAAGTTTAATATCAATAGAATGCATAGGCTTTATAAACGGAGCCTTATGAAGAACTAAGAACAAGATTGAGGCTCCATTGTAGAAGCAACAAGTTTGAAAACAGGTCTAATTCTAGCAATAGCCTGAACAAACAACTGAACATCTGGCAAACGAGCCAACCTCATGTGCAACAAAACTGAAAGACTAAATCTGACCCTTAAAGGGAAACTGAATCCAAATGTTTTCTTTCGTTATTCAGATAGAGCACGGCATTTTAATCAACTTTCTAATTTACTCCTATTATCAAATTTTCTTCATTCTCTTGGTATCTTTATTTGAAATGCAAGAATGTAAGTTTAGATGCCGGCCCATTTTTTGTGAACAACCTGGGTTGTTCTTGCCGATTGGTGGATAAATTCATCAACCAATAAAAAGTGCTGTCCAGTGGTCTGAACCCCCCCAAAAAAAAGCTTAGATGCCTTCTTTTTCAAATAAATATAGCAAGAGAACGAAGAAAAATTGATAATATGAGTAAATTAGAAAGTTGCTTAAAATTGCATGCTCTATCTGAATCACAAAAGAAAAAAATAGGGTTCAGTGTCCCTTTAAGATAACTAGCCAACAGGCCTTTGTAAACCATCCTGAAGAAATTGAAGGATACACAAAATTTCCACCTTGTGTCAAGGGAGTTCCCGATCCACACAACAAGTTAGATAGATCTTCCACACATTGTGGTAAATATGCCTGGTAACAGGCTTTCTGGCCTGAACCAAGGTATTGATAACCGTCTCAGAGAATCCCCTCCGAGACAAAAGTAAGCGTTCAATCTCCATGCAGTCAACCTCAGAGAAACTAGATTTTGATAGAAGAAATGACCCTGAGCCAGAAGGTCACCTGAAGCTTCTCTCTTTGCTGATCTATGAGGAAAAAGCACATTCTGACAGAGTCTATTACAGTTCCTGAGAATGTCACTCTCGTGCTGGGAATGAGAGAACGCTAAATGTAAAGATGGTGCTTGAACCAAGATGTTGTTCAAATAAGGCACCACAGCAATCCCCTGGAGTCTGACCTTTGTAAAGATCTTTGGAGCTGTAGCTAAACCAAAAGGGAGAGCTATAAACTAGAAATGATTGTCCAGGAAGGCAACATGAAGAAATGAATGATGAACCCTATGAATCGGAGTGTGTAGATACGCATCCCTCAGATCTATGGTGGTCAAGAAGAATGGACTTGGTTTCCATTTTGAAGGAGTGGACCTTCAAGAATTTGTTAAAACATTCTAGGTCTAGAATGGGGTAAAAAAGTTTGCTCCTTTTTTGGAACAACAAATAGATTTGAATAGAATCCCTCTCTACCTTGGGAACTGGAATGATACCTCCCATGGATATTAAATACTGTACACAGCGTAGAAAGGCCACCCATTTCTCCAGCCTCCCCGAAACCCTTGACAGGAGGAATCTGCCCTCGAGGACGAGATCGGAAAACGATTTTGTAACCCCGGTATATAATGTCCAGAACCCAAGGGTCGGGGGCCGACCCTTCATGCAAATTTGTTGTCAGGGGTCAACTTCTTGGGTTGCTTGTTCCCAGCTGAGATAAGCTTCCAGGTACTCCTGGGAGGGTCCACCTTGGATGAGGCTGAATTCCTTTGAGTCCTGTTCTGACAAAAGGAACAAAAACATCCTGTATAACTTCCTTAAGATTTGACTTTCTTGTCCTGGGGCAGAAAGCCACCAGTGACCGTAGAGATAATTGAATTTAAACCTGGTCAAAATAAATTCTTCCCTTTAAAGGCAAGAGAAAGAAGTCTTGACTTAGAGACCATGTATGCTGACCAGTACTTTAATCAGAGAGCTCTTCTAGCAAGAACAGCAAAACCAGATGTCATGGCATTAAGACGAATAATTGCATCATAAATTAAGGAATTGGCCGTTTTTAGGGCCCAAATGCAGTCCTGAATATCCTCTGAGGATTCAACCTAAATCAATTCAGATAAGTAATCACACCAGAATGTGGCAGCTCTAGCCACCGCCGCAATACCTACAGACGGCTGAAAGAGCAAACCCCCCTGAAGAAAAACCTCTTAGATAACCCTCTAATTTTCTGCCCATAGGGTCCTTGAAGGAAGTACTATCCTCTAATGGGATAGTAGTACGTTTATCCAGAGAAGAGATAGCTCTAGGCACTGTACACCACACCACCAATTGTGATTGAGGATGTCTAGGGAACGGGGTCGCAGGGCACCTGGAGAGATAGATTGGGTCTGTAAAGCAGGCATGTCAGGGCTAACAGAAATCTGCGATGTTGCAGGCGTGAAAGGGTTAACGTGAGATGACTGCGGTAGTGCAGGTGTCCGATTACTAGGAACACTAGAATGAGACTGCAGGATATTAGTAAGACATGTATTGCACAACTGAGCAGGAGGACACCCAGTATTCAGCCTGCAAACCATACATTTATTTAAGTCAATTAACAATGCAGGACCAACTTCATCCTGACTAACGTCTAAAATAGAGAGGGCAGTAGTCTCCAGTACCAATACTATATTAGTATAAGCATAAAAAAAAATATCCCTTAAATAGCCCCTTTCAAACGCTTAAGTCCAGGATGTCTCACCACCTCCCTATTAAGCTACCTCTCACGCTGCCGGTCAGTTGAGAAATGTGACTCAGCACACACCGAGCAGAGACGTGTATAGGGCAGCTCTGGTATGGCGCCAATATTCTTAGGTGCATATCCCCTTTAATACTCCGCTGTGCGCAAAAATATATGCTTCACAAATAATAAAGCCGCCATCAATTTAAGCATGCCATACATGCTATGATTGCGGCAAACACACTGATACCCACATGGAGTCTGCTCGCCCCTGCCGCCGTCAACTCCACTTGAGCTGTACTAGAATCTAAAAAATACCGTGTGTTACCATCCTGCACCGGATCTGTATGAATAGTGTAGAAGTGCAAGATCCGGTGCCGAATATTAAGCACAGCTTCTCACAGTTGCTACCATTTGTTTAATCATACATAGAGATTTGTACCTGCACTGGAGGGTAAATCCACCATAAATATGTCCCCCTCCGTTAACATGCCTTCTTCCACGAGCCCACATATAAGCAACAAGCAATGAAGGGGAGAAAGGGAGAATAAGGGACTTACCCAGTCAGAAGGAAAGCTCACAAAACTGAAGGAGGTATGGGAACTTTCTTGTGACTATCAGAAGCTATCAGAAACAAAAACTCTACTAAGAGAATTACATTTTCCATACCAACTCCCCTTCCATCTCTTGTAGGAAACAATCCATTGAGGACCATAAAATAAATCTTCAGCAGAGCACCTCTCACTGCGAACCTCCATGAAATGAGGCAAAGAACTACTGAGAGGGTGGGGAAGTGGGAGGGATATTTAATGCTTTGTTTGGGGTGTCTTTGCCTTCTCCTGGTTTCCCATAAGTAATGAACAAATTTGTTGGATCTCACTGCCAATAGAAAGAAAAGTATTATTGGTAGCCACTAAGCTATTCATTTCAGAGAAGTTCAATGTTTCTTTATTATAAATATTAATTAAACTACCTGAAGCGTTCTTGGCTGGAACCCCTGCTCTCCACGGGAGAGATACTCGCTGAATGTACAAAACTACTGTTAGCTCCTTGTTTGCTGGGTGAGAAGGAATGACTTCCAGCTTCGGGTTTGCTTTTCGATCTAGAGTGCTTTTTCTTCTTGTTTTCGTGTGGGCTACTGCAAGAAAAACAAGAGGAAAACAATATAAACAAGAGAAAAAGCATAGCATGTCATACAACCTTATGGGACAGCCATGTATCTTAAAGTAAAGGCATTATAAATGCCATTCTTCATTTGATTCATGAAAGGTGATAATTAAATTTAGATGTTAAATGATACAGGATATCTGACATCCTTAAACAGAAATATTAACAGCATTTTGAACACGCAAGATAGATGTAAAACAATATGAAGATATAAATGCATTCTTCAACTATGAACAAAAATGTAACACTTTTAGCATAATCATGTTTATGCATTGGCTTTAAATAAACATCTTATTTTTATTTACTTTTCTTTCATGTTGGTGAGAGCCCAAAATCCATCACTCCTGGAAGTTATACTCCGGACAACTCAAAGAACCCTTAAAATACCCTCCCACCTTACTGGAAACGAGACGTATGGCCAAGCTAGAAAAGAAGAAGGTAGGAAAAGAAAGTGATACAAAAAGGAGCATGAACAAAAGGAGGTACATACTCAATCACAATAAAATAGTAATTGGGCGGGGGCTCATGGACTAGGATTTATACTCCTGGGTGCCCTATTTACTTTTATGCTAAAGATTGGACTGCCTGCCTGTTGCTATTTCTGCTTAAGCCCTGTCACTACTCTATTGCTTGAGCCTTTAGTACTCAAATATTGGACTGTCTACAAGTTGGTGAACCCTGCTCTGCCTAGTGACCAACTATTTTGTTTAACTCTTTGGTGCTCTGAAAGCTTGGTTTGGCTTCCTGTTTCTGTCTCCTGCTTTGCCCTGTAGACTACTCCTTTGCCTTGCCTCTTATTATTCAGAGCTCTGAGCTAACTTCTTGCTGATGTGTATGTTCTACCTCATTCCATTTAACTATTACATTTAGATAAGAATACTGTCCAGGATTGGTCTGAAAGAAATATCCCACGAACATTTCACAACCACCATGAAATAAATAAAATGTATGCTAACCTGATAAATTAATTTTGTTTCATAAAGGTGGTTAGAGTTCACGATCCATTACTCCTGAGAACTAAGCTGTGGAGTCCACAAGTCATCTGGGCGGGACCAGACATATTTCAAATAAATTGGAAAATTGTTTTTTTTTGTTTTGTTTTTTTAAATACAATAATGCCTGAAGGACTTGCCTACATCAAAATTGTAGAAATTAGAAAAAATATGTAAGTCAGATCAAAATATTGCCTTGAAAATTAGATCAGAGACCTCATTCTTAAAAGGCCCATGAAGTAGCAACTC
The DNA here is from genome assembly GCF_027579735.1 of Bombina bombina. Classification (NCBI taxonomy): domain Eukaryota; kingdom Metazoa; phylum Chordata; class Amphibia; order Anura; family Bombinatoridae; genus Bombina; species Bombina bombina. Next base: position 396,906,296 of record NC_069500.1, on the reverse strand, counting down.
ATTTGGTTTAAAAAAAAAAAAGGGCAGAAATCTGTTCAGGAGACTGACCTGCCTCCAAGTAAGCTATATGAATCAAAAGCTTTAACCAAGATGCTAACAAAACAGCCGTAGCTTTCTGACACATTTTGGACCAAAAAAAAAACAGAAGAAAAAAAAAACAGGCTAGACTATTGTCAAGAATCCTCAGTAACCTGCAAATAAAAACTTCAAAACTCTGACCAGATCCAAATTATGGAGAAATTCTTTGGATTAGAACATAAAGAAAGAACAATCATATCACAATTGATGTTAACATAACAAACGACCTTAGGCAAAAAAATAAAAACAGAATTTATGTTTACCTGATAAATTTCTTTCTCCAACGGTGTGTCCGGTCCACGGCGTCATCCTTACTTGTGGGATATTCTCTTCCCCAACAGGAAATGGCAAAGAGCCCAGCAAAGCTGGTCACATGATCCCTCCTAGGCTCCGCCTACCCCAGTCATTCGACCGACGTTAAGGAGGAATATTTGCATAGGAGAAACCATATGGTACCGTGGTGACTGTAGTTAAAGAAAATAAAATATCAGACCTGATTAAAAAAACCAGGGCGGGCCGTGGACCGGACACACCGTTGGAGAAAGAAATTTATCAGGTAAACATAAATTCTGTTTTCTCCAACATAGGTGTGTCCGGTCCACGGCGTCATCCTTACTTGTGGGAACCAATACCAAAGCTTTAGGACACGGATGAAGGGAGGGAGCAAATCAGGTCACCTAAATGGAAGGCACCACGGCTTGCAAAACCTTTCTCCCAAAAATAGCCTCAGAAGAAGCAAAAGTATCAAACTTGTAAAATTTGGTAAAAGTGTGCAGTGAAGACCAAGTCGCTGCCCTACATATCTGATCAACAGAAGCCTCGTTCTTGAAGGCCCATGTGGAAGCCACAGCCCTAGTGGAATGAGCTGTGATTCTTTCGGGAGGCTGCCGTCCGGCAGTCTCGTAAGCCAATCTGATGATGCTTTTAATCCAAAAAGAGAGAGAGGTAGAAGTTGCTTTTTGACCTCTCCTTTTACCTGAATAAACAACAAACAAGGAAGATGTTTGTCTAAAATCCTTTGTAGCATCTAAATAGAATTTTAGAGCGCGAACAACATCCAAATTGTGCAACAAACGTTCCTTCTTTGAAACTGGTTTTGGACACAGAGAAGGTACGATAATCTCCTGGTTAATGTTTTTGTTAGAAACAACTTTTGGAAGAAAACCAGGTTTAGTACGTAAAACCACCTTATCTGCATGGAACACCAGATAAGGAGGAGAACACTGCAGAGCAGATAATTCTGAGACTCTTCTAGCAGAAGAAATCGCAACTAAAAACAAAACTTTCCAAGATAATAACTTAATATCAACGGAATGTAAGGGTTCAAACGGAACCCCCTGAAGAACTGAAAGAACTAAATTGAGACTCCAAGGAGGAGTCAAAGGTTTGTAAACAGGCTTGATTCTAACCAGAGCCTGAACAAAGGCTTGAACATCTGGCACAGCTGCCAGCTTTTTGTGAAGTAATACCGACAAGGCAGAAATCTGTCCCTTCAGGGAACTTGCAGATAATCCTTTTTCCAATCCTTCTTGAAGGAAGGATAGAATCCTAGGAATCTTAACCTTGTCCCAAGGGAATCCTTTAGATTCACACCAACAGATATATTTTTTCCAAATTTTGTGGTAAATCTTTCTAGTCACAGGCTTTCTGGCCTGAACAAGAGTATCGATCACAGAATCTGAGAATCCTCGCTTCGATAAAATCAAGCGTTCAATCTCCAAGCAGTCAGCTGGAGTGAAACCAGATTCGGATGTTCGAACGGACCCTGAACAAGAAGGTCTCGTCTCAAAGGTAGCTTCCAAGGTGGAGCCGATGACATATTCACCAGATCTGCATACCAAGTCCTGCGTGGCCACGCAGGAGCTATCAAGATCACCGACGCCCTCTCCTGCTTGATCCTGGCTATCAGCCTGGGGATGAGAGGAAATGGCGGGAACACATAAGCTAGTTTGAAGGTCCAAGGTGCTACTAGTGCATCCACTAGAGCCGCCTTGGGATCCCTGGATCTGGCCCCGTAGCAAGGAACTTTGAAGTTCTGACGAGAGGCCATCAGATCCATGTCTGGAATGCCCCACAGGTGAGTGACTTGGGCAAAGATTTCCGGATGGAGTTCCCACTCCCCCGGATGCAATGTCTGACGACTCAGAAAATCCGCTTCCCAATTTTCCACTCCTGGGATGTGGATAGCAGACAGGTGGCAGGAGTGAGACTCCGCCCAAAGAATAATTTTGGTTACTTCTTCCATCGCTAGGGAACTCCTTGTTCCCCCCTGATGGTTGATGTACGCAACAGTCGTCATGTTGTCTGATTGAAACCGTATGAACCTGGTCCTCGCAAGCTGGGGCCAGGCCTGGAGCGCATTGAATATCGCTCTCAGTTCCAGAATATTTATCGGTAGAAGAGATTCTTCCCGAGACCAAAGACCCTGAGCTTTCAGGGATCCCCAGACCGCGCCCCATCCTATCAGACTGGCGTCGGTCGTGACAATGACCCACTCTGGTCTGTGGAACATCATCCCTTGAGACAGATTGTCCAGGGACAGCCACCAACGGAGTGAGTCTCTGGTCCTCTGATTTACTTGTATCTTCGGAGACAAGTCTGTATAGTCCCCATTCCACTGACTGAGCATGCACAGTTGTAATGGTCTTAGATGAATGCGCGCAAAAGGAACTATGTCCATCGCCGCCACCATCAACCCGATCACTTCCATGCACTGAGCTATGGAAGGAAGAGGAACGGAATGAAGTATCCGACAAGAGTCCAGAAGCTTTGTTTTTCTGGCCTCTGTTAGAAAGATCCTCATTTCTAAGGAGTCTATAATTGTTCCCAAGAAGGGAACCCTTGTTGACGGGGATAGAGAACTCTTTTCCACGTTCACTTTCCAGCCGTGAGATCTGAGAAAGGCCAGGACAATGTCCGTGTGAGCCTTTGCTTGAGGAAGGGACGACGCTTGAATCAGAATGTCATCCAGGTAAGGTACTACTGCAATGCCCCTTGGTCTTAGCACCGCTAGAAGGGACCCTAGTACCTTTGTGAAAATCCTTGGAGCAGTGGCTAATCCGAAAGGAAGCGCCACGAACTGGTAATGTTTGTCCAGGAATGCAAACCTTAGGAACCGATGATGTTCCTTGTGGATAGGAATATGTAGATACGCATCCTTTAAATCCACCGTGGTCATAAATTGACCTTCCTGGATGGAAGGAAGGATAGTTCGAATGGTTTCCATCTTGAACGATGGGACCTTGAGAAATTTGTTTAAGATCTTGAGATCTAGGATTGGTCTGAACGTTCCCTCTTTTTTGGGAACTATGAACAGATTGGAGTAGAACCCCATCCCTTGTTCTCTTAATGGAACAGGATGAATCACTCCCATTTTTAACAGGTCTTCTACACAATGTAAGAACGCCAGTCTTTTTATGTGGTCTGAAGACAACTGCGACTTGTGGAACCTCCCCCTTGGGGGAAGTCCCTTGAATTCCAGAAGATAACCCTGGGAGACTATTTCTAGCGCCCAAGGATCCAGAACATCTCTTGCCCAAGCCTGAGCGAAGAGAGAGAGTCTGCCCCCCACCAGATCCGGTCCCGGATCGGGGGCCAATATTTCATGCTGTCTTGGTAGCAGTGGCAGGTTTCTTGGCCTGCTTTCCCTTGTTCCAGCCTTGCATTGGTCTCCAAGCTGGCTTGGCCTGAGAAGTATTACCCTCTTGCTTAGAGGACGTAGCACCTTGGGCTGGTCCGTTTTTACGAAAGGGACGAAAATTAGGTCTATTTTTTGCCTTGAAGGGCCGATCCTGAGGAAGGGCGTGGCCCTTACCCCCAGTGATATCAGAGATAATCTCTTTCAAGTCAGGACCAAACAGCGTTTTCCCCTTGAAAGGAATGTTTAGTAGCTTGTTCTTGGAAGACGCATCAGCCGACCAAGATTTCAACCAAAGCGCTCTGCGCGCCACAATAGCAAACCCAGAGTTCTTAGCCGCTAACTTAGCCAATTGCAAAGAGGCGTCTAGAGTGAAAGAATTAGCCAATTTGAGAGCATTGATTCTGTCCATAATCTCCTCATAAGGAGGAGAGTCACTATCGAGCACCTTAAGCAGTTCATCAAACCAGAAATATGCGGCTGTAGTGACAGGGACAATGCATGAAATGGGTTGTAGAAGGTAACCCTGCTGAACAAACATCTTTTTAAGCAAACCTTCTAATTTTTTATCCATAGGATCTTTGAAAGCACAACTATCCTCTATAGGAATAGTGGTGCGTTTGTTTAAAGTAGAAACCGCTCCCTCGACCTTGGGGACTGACTGCCATAAGTCCTTTCTGGGGTCGACCATAGGAAACAATCTTTTAAATATGGGGGGAGGGACGAAAGGAATACCGGGCCTTTCCCATTCTTTATTAACAATGTCCGCCACCCGCTTGGGTATAGGAAAAGCTTCTGGGAGCCCCGGCACCTCTAGGAACTTGTCCATTTTACATAGTTTCTCTGGGATGACTAAATTTTCACAATCATCCAGAGTGGATAATACCTCCTTAAGCAAAATGCGGAGATGTTCCAATTTAAATTTAAATGTAATCACATCAGATTCAGCCTGCTGAGAAATGTTCCCTAAATCAGTAATTTCTCCCTCAGACAAAACCTCCCTGGCCCCCTCAGATTGGGTTAGGGGCCCTTCAGAGATATTAATATCAGCGTCGTCATGCTCTTCAGTAACTAAAACAGAGCAGCCACGCTTACGCTGACAAGGGTTCATTTTGGCTAAAATGTTTTTGACAGAATTATCCATTACAGCCGTTAATTGTTGCATAGTAAGGAGAATTGGCGCGCTAGATGTACTAGGGGCCTCCTGAGTGGGCAAGACTCGTGTAGACGAAGGAGGGAATGATGCAGTACCATGCTTACTCCCCTCACTTGAGGAATCATCTTGGGCATCATTGTCATTATCACATAAATCACATTTATTTAAATGAATAGGAATTCTGGCTTCCCCACATTCAGAACACAGTCTATCTGGTAGTTCAGACATGTTAAACAGGCATAAACTTGATTAGAAAGTACAAAAAACGTTTTAAAATAAAACCGTTACTGTCACTTTAAATTTTAAACTGAACACACTTTATTACTGCAATTGCGAAAAAACATGAAGGAATTGTTCAAAATTCACCAAATTTTCACCACAGGGTCTTAAAGCCTTGAAAATATTGCACACCAATTTTGGAAGCTTTAACCCTTAAAATAACGGAACCGGAGCCGTTTTAAGCTTTAAACCCCTTTACAGTCCCTGGTATCTGCTTTGCTGAGACCCAACCAAACCCAAAGGGGAATACGATACCAAATGACGCCTTCAGAAGTCTTTTATAAGTATCAGAGCTCCTCTCACATGCGACTGCATGCCATGCCTCTCAAAAACAAGTGCGCAACACCGGCGCGAAAATGAGACTCTGCCTATGCTTTGGGAAAGCCCCTAAAGAATAAGGTGTCTAAAACAGTGCCTGCCGATATTATTAAATCAAAATACCCAGAATAAATGATTCCTCAAGGCTAAATAAGTGTTAATATCAATCGATTTAGCCCAAAAAAAGTCTACAGTTTAAATAAGCCCTTGTGAAGCCCTTATTTACAATCGTAATAAACATGGCTTACCGGATCCCATAGGGAAAATGACAGCTTCCAGCATTACATCGTCTTGTTAGAATGTGTCATACCTCAAGCAGCAAGAGACTGCAAACTGTTCCCCCAACTGAAGTTAATTGCTCTCAACAGTCCTGTGTGGAACAGCCATGGATTTTAGTTACGGTTGCTAAAATCATTTTCCTCATACAAACAGAACTCTTCATCTCTTTTCTGTTTCTGAGTAAATAGTACGTACCAGCACTATTTGAAAATAACAAACTCTTGATTGAATAATGAAAAACTACAGTTAAACACTAAAAAACTCTAAGCCATCTCCGTGGAGATGTTGCCTGTACAACGGCAAAGAGAATGACTGGGGTAGGCGGAGCCTAGGAGGGATCATGTGACCAGCTTTGCTGGGCTCTTTGCCATTTCCTGTTGGGGAAGAGAATATCCCACAAGTAAGGATGACGCCGTGGACCGGACACACCTATGTTGGAGAAACCTAGTTTAAAAACCGATTTATCCTGGAGAAAAACAAAGATAAGGATGCTCATAATACAGAGCAGACACATCAGAAATTCTTCTAGCAGAAGAAATAGCCAAAAGAAACAAGACATTCTGGGAAAAAAGCTGAATATCCAAAACGTGCATCGGTTCAAAAAGGACGCACCTGTAAAACTCTGAAAAATCAAAATTAAGATTCCATGGAGGAGAAGTTTGTTTAAACACAAGTGTAATTCTGACTAAGGCCTGGATAAAATTCAGAATATCCAGAAATGCAGTAATCTTTTGAGAAACAAAACAGAAAGGGAAGAGATATGGCTCTTAAAAGAACTAGCGGATAAACAAGCATCCTAAAAAAACAGAAGTATTTTAGGAATTCTAAAAGTGAGCCAACGCAACCCATGTTCCACAGACTAGGAAATAAAAACCTTCCACACCTTGTGAAAAACTACCTTGTCTTGTAATTCTGTGAAAATGCTGTGTTCTATTCTTTTCCAGTCCACTATATATGGAGTATAACCTTGAGCCAGCCTCCGAAGAAGCGCATCCACGAAACGCGTCAGGCGTTCCTGAATGTGACCTACTTTGCATGTACTAACCTATGGACTTCCTAATAATTTTTTTCCAGCATTTGACTCCATTTGTATCAGCTCATCCTTTTGCTTCTAAGTCTTTGTATTTTGGCGGTTGGGAATACCACTTACCGGATCAGCTGATCGTTGGCTTTTTTCCACTGTGGATACATAGCATTCTCTTTGCCCTTTTGCATTCTGCCCTTACCTGTGCCTAGCTACGACATTGGAGACGCACCAGGAAGTGCGTTTCTCACCACGGACGACCAGATCTCCTTGCATGTCATGAAGGACACACAAGCTGGACCCCCCCCGGAAGGGCTTCATCGCCGATTCGAGAGGTAGTACAGAGTGTACCCAGGCGCCCCACCAGACCAGTGGAGGGTAAGAGAAACGGTTTTATATTCTTATTAGAGAGACAAGTTGATATCGACTGACACCTCTTGACATCTAGGCTGAAGGGGGCACACAGACACTTGAAGAATTTTTATAAGAGATATGCTCCGAGTTCCTTCATTTGGATGCAACATTACTCCTTCTTTTGACTGTTTGTCCTACCACATACGGATTAACTATTGTGACACATACCATTACCGTTGGGCCTCAAATATACACTTCTGAGTACCCAAGGGCTATTTATTGAACACTTTTTGCATTTGAGAGTATATGCTAATTCTGACTAAGGCCTGGATAAAATTCAGAATATCCAGAAATACAGTAATCTTTTGAGAAACAAAACAGAAAGGGAAGAGATATGGCTCTTAAAAGAACTAGCGGATAAACGAACATTCTAAAAAAACAGAAGTATTTTAGGAATTCTAAAAGCGAGCCAACGGAACCCATGTTCCACAGACTAGGAAATAAAAACCTTCCACACCTTGTAAAAAACTACCTTGTCTTGTAATTCTGTGAAAATGTTGGGTTCTACTCTTTTCCAGTCCACTATATATGGAGTATAACCTTGAGCCAACAGGAGGAGGCTAGGAACCAGTTCCTCTAACACCTGTGGCAGGCCTGCTACTAGCTCCCATAGGGTGTTCTTGTGCCACTACTCCTACTCCGATATCCCTGTGTCCATACTGTAGCTCTTTGAGGGGAAAACTGTGCCTCAAAAAGATCTTCTCAAACACCTGGATCACCTTCCTCCTGCAAAAGAAAAGACCAGACTAGTTTTCCCTAAGGGAGAGGGGTTTTTAAGGGCTCGGGGAGTTTTGGGATCTTTGCCTCCTCCTAATGGACTCTCACCACCTTTACGAAAGAAAAAAAAAAAGTAACAAAAATGTCCTAATCAATGTCTACTGGCTGTTCATATTTTGTGTTTAACAGTACAGTCCTGCCAAATCAGAAGCAATGTAACTTGTAGAATTGTTGCTCGCAATGGTAAAACAACATTTTTGCTTACCTGATAAATTTCTTTCTTTCCAGATATGGAGAGTCCACAAAGTCATCAATTACTAGTGGGAATATCACTCCTGGTCAGCAGGAGGCAAAGAGCACCACAGCAAAGCTGTTAAGTGTCACTCCCTTACCCATAATCCCCAGCCATTTGACCAAAGTTAAATGGAAAAAAGAATAACACAAAGGTGAAGAGGTGCCTGAGGTTTAGTAAAAAATAACTGTCTAAAATTAAGGGTGGGGTCGTGGACTCTCCATATCTGGAAAGAAAGAAATTTATCAGGTAAGCATATCTTTTGTTTTCTTTCCTAAGATATGGAGAGTCCACAACGTCATCAATTACTAATGGGAACCAATACCCAAGCCAGAGGACACAGATGACTAGGGAGGGAGAACAAGACAGGCAGACCTAAACAGAAGGCACCACTGCTTGATGAACCTTTCTCCCAAAAGAAGCCTCAGCCGAGGCAAAAGTATAAAATTTGGAAAAAGTAAGCAGAGAAGACCAAGTTGCAGCCTTGTAAATCTGTTCCACAGAAGCTTCATTTTTGAAAACCCAAGAAGAGGAGACAGCCCTAAGGAATGAGCTGTAATTCTCTCAGCAGACTGCTGACCAGCAGTCTCATAAACAAAATGAATAATACTTCTCAATCAGAGATAAAGAGAAGTAGCAGTAGCTTTCTGACCCTTACGCTTTCCTGAGAAACAAACAAAAAGGGCAGAAGACTGGAGAAAATCCTAAATCGCCTGTAGGTAGTATTTTAGAGCACACACAACATCCAAGTTGTGCAACAGATGTTCCTTATGAGGAGGAGGATTGGGACAGAAAGAAGGAACAACAATTTCCTGATTAATTTTTCTATCTGAAACCACTTTAGGGAGAAATCCCAACTTAGTACGCAGGACCGCCTTACCTGCATGAAAGATGAGATAAAGCAAATCACACTGTAAAGCCGAGAGCTCTGAAACTCTTACAGCAGAAGAGAAAGCAATAAGAAACAAAACCTTCCAAGATAACTTAATATCTAAGGAATGTATTGGCTCAAACAGAGCCTGCTGCAAACATTTAAGGACAAGGATTAGGCTCCAAAGAGGAGCAAAAGGATTAAACACAGGCCTGATTCTGACAAGGGCCTGACAAAAAGATTGAACATCTGGTACATCCTCCAGACGCTTGTGCAACAAAAATGCTTACCTGATAAATTGATTTCTTCTACGATACAACAAAAGTATCAAATTTGGAAAATTTGGAAAAGGTATGAAGGGAGGACTATGTCGCAGCCTTACAAATCTGTTCAACAGAAGCATCGTTTTTAAAAGCCCATGTGGAAGCCACGGCTCTAGTAGAATGAGCTGTCATTTTTTCAGGAGGCTGCTGTCCAGCAGTCTCGTATGCCAAACGGATGATGCGTTTCAGCCAAAAAGAAAGAGAGGTAGCCGTAGCTTTTTGACCCCTACGCTTTCCAGAATAAACAACAAATAGAGAAGATGTTTGACGGAAATCCTAGGTCGCTTGTAAGTAAAACTTCAAGGCATGAACCACGTCCAAGTTATGTAACAAAATATCCAAGTGAGGGCCAGCACTCCTGCTTAAAGTGCTTGTGAAGACTGGGGTAAAACTGCCAAACCCCATCAGTAATCCAGTAAACATGTAATGTCCACAGCACTGTAATTAATAAATTTCTCCTTTATTCAGACATATAAAAACAGCAACGTTTCGTGACTGTGTGTCACTTAATCATGCTTTACTTAGCTTAACACAGGTCTCTACTTTTAAACCTTAATTTTTAGCGCCAGTCACTCTGTGGTTGTACTCTCACAGAGTGACTGGCGTGAAAAATGAAGGTTTAAAAGTAGAGACCTGTGTTAAGCTAAGTAAAGCATGATTAAGTGACACACAGTCACTAAACGTTGCTGTTTTTATATATCTGAATAAAGGAGAAATGTATTAATTACAGTGCTGTGGACATTACATGTTTACCCAAGTTATGTAACAGACGCTCCTTCTTGGAAGAAGGATTAGGACACAGAGAAGGAACAACAATTTCCTGATTAATATTCTTATTGGAAACAACCTTAGGAAGGAATCCAGGTTTAATACGCAAAACCACCTTATCAGAATGGAATATAAGATAAGGCGAGTCACATTGTAACGCAGAAAGCTCAGAAACTCTTCGAGCAGAAGAGATAGCAACTAAAAACAAAACTTTCCAAGATAAAAGCTTAATATCTATGGAATGCATGGGTTCAAACGGAACCCCTTGAAGAACATTGAGAACTAAATTCAAACTCCATGGCGGAGCAACAGGTTTAAACACAGGCTTGATTCTGACTAAAGCCTGACAAAAAGACTGAACGTCTGGGACATCCGCCAGACGCTTATGTAGTAAAATTGACAAAGCAGAAATTTGTCCCTTTAAGGAACTAACCGATAAGCCCTTCTCCAATCCTTCTTGGAGAAAGGACAAAATCCTAGGAATCCCAACCCTACTCCATGAGTAGAACTTAGATTCGCACCAATAAAGATATTTACGCCATATCTTATGGTAAATTTTCCTAGTGACAGGCTTCCGAGCCTGAATCAAGGTATCAATGACGACTCAGAGAATCCCCGCTTAGATAAAATCAAGCGTTCAATCTCCAGGTAGTCAGCTGCAGAGAATTTAGATTTGGATGTTGGAATGGACCTTGAAAGAGAAGGTCCTGTCTCAGTGGCAGTTTCCACAGTGGCAGAGATGACATTTCCACCAGGTCTGCATACCAAGTCCTGCGTGGCCACGCAGGTGCTATCAAGATTACTGAAGCCCTCTTTGTTTGATTGTGGCAATCAGTCGAGGTAGGAGAGGAAAAGGAGGAAACACATAAGCCAGGTTGAACGACCAAGGTACTGCTAGAGCATCTATCAGTACTGCTTGGGGATCCCTTGATCTGGACCCGTAACAAGGAAGTTTGGCATTGTGACGAGATGCCATCAAATCCAATTCAGGTGTGCCCCATTGATGGATCAATGCCGCAAACACCTCCGGATGGAGCTCCCACTCCCCCGGATGAAAGGTCTGATGACTCAGAAAATCCGCTTCCCAGTTCTCTACTCCTGGGATATAGATTGCCGATAGATGGCAAGAGTGATTCTCCGCCCATCGAATTATCTTGGAAACCTCTATCGTCGCTAGAGAACTCTTTGTTCCCCCTTGATGACTGCTACAGTCGTGATATTGTCCGACTGGAATCTTATGAATTTGGCCAAGGCCAACTGAGGCCATGCTTGAAGCGCGTTGAATATCACTCTCAGTTCCAGAATATTGATTGGAAGTAGGGACTCCTCCTGAGTCCAAATACCCTGAGCCTTCAGGGAATTCCAGACTGCACCCCAGCCCAGAAGGCTGGCGTCCGTCATCACTATTATCCATGCTGGCCTGCGGAAGCCCATTCCCTGGGACAGATGGTCCTGTGATAACCACCAAAGAAGAGAGTCTCTGGTCTCTAGATCCAGATTTATTTGAGGAGATAAATCCGCATAATCCCCATTCCACTGTCTGAGCATGCGCAGCTGCAGTGGTCTGAGATGTAAGCGAGCAAACGGAACAATGTCTATTGCTGCTACCATTAATCCAATGACCTCCATACACTGAGTCACTGATGGCCGAGAAATGGACTGAAGTGCTCGGCAAGTAGTTAGGATTTTTGACTTTCTGACCTCCGTCAGAAATATTTTCATGTCTTCCGAGTCTAGCATAGTTCCGAAGAATGGAACTCTTGTCAGTGGAACTAGTGAACTCTTTTGTATATTCACCTTCCACCCGTGAGTTCTTAGAAAAGCCAACACAATGTCCGTGTGAGATTTGGCTAGCTGGTAAGTTGACGCCTGAATCAAAATGTCATCCAGATAGGGCGCCCCTGCTATGCCCCGCAACCTTAGAACCGCCAGAAGGGACCCTAGCACCTTTGTAAAAATTCTGGGAGCTGTGGCCAACCCAAAAGGGAGTGCCACAAACTGGTAGTGTTTGTCCAGGAAGGTGAACCTGAGAAACTGGTGATGATCTTTGTGGATAGGAATGTGAAGATACGCATCCTTTAAGTCCACGGTAGTCATATATTGACCCTCCTGGATCATTGGTAAAATAGTTTGTATGGTCTCCATCTTGAACAATGGGACTCTGAGAAATTTGTTTAGACATTGGAGATCTAAAATTGGTCTGAAGGTTCCCTTTTTTTTGGGAACCACAAACAGATTTGAGTAAAACCCCTGCCCCTGTTCTAGTTTTGGAACTGGGCAGATTACAACCATGGTATATAGGTCTTCTACACAGCGTAAGAACACCTCTCTTTTTGTCTGGTTTACAGACAAACGTGAAAGATGAAATCTTCCCCTTGGAGGAGAATCCTTGAACTCTAGTCGATACCCCTGGGTCATGATTTCTAATGCCCAGGGATCCTGAACGTCCCTTGCCCAAGCCTGAGCGAAGAGAGAAAGTCTGGGTCCCAGATCGGGGGCTGCCCCTTCATGCTGTCTTGGTAGCAGCAGCGGGCTTCTTGGACTGTTTACCTTTATTCCAGGTCTGGTTAGGTCTCCAGACTGATTTGGATTGTGCAAAATTCCCCTCCTGCTTTGTGGTGGAGGAGGAAGTAGAGGGTCCACTTTTAAAGTTTCGAAAGGGACGAAAAATATTTTGTTTGCCCCTGATTTTAACCGTCTTGTCCTGAGTAAGGGCATGACCTTTACCTCTAGATATGTCGGAGATTATCTCCTTTAGTTCAGGCCCGAATAGGGTCTTACCTTTAAAAGGAATAGCTAAAATTTTAGATTTTGATGACACATCAGCAGACCAAGACTTAAGCCATAACGCTCTACGCGCTAAAATGGCAAAGCCTGCATTCTTTGCTGCTAATTTAGCCATTTAAAAAGCGGCATCAGTAATAAAAGAATTACCTAGCTTGAGAGCCTTAATTCTATCCAAAATATCATCTAATGGGGTCTCAACCTTAAAAGACTCCTCTAGAGCCTCAAACCAAAAAGCTTCTGCAGTAGTTACTGGAACAATGCACGCTATAGGTTGTAGCAGAAAACCCTGATGAATAAACAATTTCTTTAAAAGACCCTCTAATTTTTTATCCATAGGATCTTTGAAAGCACAACTGTCCTCAATAGGTATAGTTGTACGCTTAGCCAAGGTAGAAATAGCAACCTCCACCTTAGGGACCATCTGCCAGGAATACCTAATGGTGTCAGGTATGGGAAACATTTTCTTAAAAGTAGGAGGGGGAGAGAACGGAATGCCTGGTCTATCCCATTCCTTAGTAACAATGTCCGAAATCCTTCTAGGGACTGGAAAAACATTAGTGTAAGTAGGGACCTCTAGATATTTATCCATTTTACACAATTTCTCTGGTAGGATTACAATAGGGTCACAATAATCCAGAGTCGCTAAAACCTCCCGGAGTAACAGGCGGAGGTGTTCAAGCTTAAACTTAAAGGCCGTCACATCTGAGTCTGTTTGAGGGAACATTTTTCCTGAGTCTGAAAGCTCTCCCTCAGACAGCAATTCCCCCACCCCCAAATCAGAACATTGTGAGGGTACATCGGAGATGGCCAATAAAGCATCAGAGGGCTCAGTATTTACTCTAATACCTGACCTGCTGCACTTACCCTGTAAACATAGCAGTTTAGATAATACCTCTGTGAGGGTAGTAGACATAACTGCAGCCATATCTTGCAGGGTAAAAGAATTAGACGCACTAGAAGTACTAGGCATCGCTTGAGCGGGCGTTAAAGGTTGTGATACTTGGGGAGAATTGGATGGCATAACCTGATTCTCTTCAGACTGAGAATCATCCTGAGACATACTTTTATCACCTAAAATATGTTCTTTGCAATGTAAGACCCTTTCAGTACATGAGGGACACATTTTTAAGTGGGGGTTCCACAATGGTTTCTAAACACATAGAACATTGACTTTCTTCAATGTCAGACATGTTGAAACAGACTAGTAATGACCACAAACAGTCTTGAAAACACTTTATTAAGTGAAAAAAACAACAATCTGAAAAACGGTACTGCGCCTTTAAGAGTAAAAAAAAAAAAAGCGTACAATTTTTCCAAAACTGCTCTAAAATGTTATAATTATCACAATTTTAGTATATATGTGTCTTATCTTGCCAGTTAAGATTGCACCACAAGTAAGGTATGCTTAACCCTTAATGGAAAAAAAAACGTTACTCAAAAACGTTATGAAATTAAAAAATCAACCCCCCTGCACCTCGCCACAGCTCTGCTGTGGCGCCTACCCACCCTCAGGGGTCTGTTAATTCACTCTATCACTTCGTTTAGGCCAAATCTTTCAGTTTAGGCCCACCAAAGCTGGAGCTTGCTGCTTGCATAGGAAATTCAACTGCGCATCTGAGGCGTAAAATTAGGCCCCGCCCATCTATATCGATGTCTCTCTGCCTTGTAAAAACCGCTGTAAAGCGGTCTTAGCCATGTGGGTTTTCATATACCCAACCTAATATTGAAAGCCATGTGAAACCCTCCAGTGCCATCACACATAAAAACGTTTGCACACAAAAACGTTAAGTTGCCCTCTAAACATAAAATCATTTTGCTCAAAAAAACATTATGTTATCAGTGTCAACCAATTTTCAGCCCATAACATACAGGTCCCAGTAATATCCTTCTATCACATGTAGGATTACTGCTTACCCCTTCCCTTATGGGAATACTGTCAGCCAGTTCTGAAATAACACAGTCTCTCAAGAAAAAAATGACTGAACATACCTCAATGCTTGCAGCATGAAAAAACGTTCCCCACACTGAAGCTTCTCAAGTACTCCTCAGCCATTCTGTGGGAACTTCTCTGGATCTTAGTGACAATTGCTAAGATCATTAGTCTCCTTGCAGAAATCTTCATCCATCTGCTGCCTGAGAAAAAAATAGCACTCACCAGTACCATTTAAAATAAAAAAGTCTTGCTTGAAGAAAATAAAAACTATCATTTTAACTCCTCTTTCACTTTACCTCTTCCTATTACTTAGTATAGGCAAAGAGAATGACTGGGGGTGGAGAGAAGGGAGGATTTATATATGCAGCTCTGCTGTGGTGCTCTTTGCCACTTCCTGTTAGCAGGAGGATAATATCCCACAAGTAAGGATGAATCCGTGGACTCGTCGTATCTAGTAGAAGAAATAGATAAAGCAGAAATCTGACCTTTCAGAGAACTAACAATCCTTTCTCCAGACCTACCTGGAGAAAAGACAAAATTCTAGGAATTCTGACCCTACTCCAAGAGTAGCCCTTTGATTCACACCAATAAGAGGTATTTATGGTAAATCTTGCGAGTAACAGGCTTGCGAGCCTGGATCATGGTCACAATGACCGACTCAGAAAAACCATGCTTACACACAACTAAGCGTTCAATCTCCAAGCAGTCGGCTTCAGAGAAACGAGATTAGGATTGAGGAATGGACCCTGAGTTAGAAGGTCCTTCCTCAGAGGTAACCTCCAAGGTAGCAGAGATGACATAGTTACTAAATCTGCATACCAGATCCTATGAGGTCATGTAGAAGCTATTAGAATAACCAATGTGGAGAACCCCTCCGGATGGAGAGTCCACTCCCCGGGATGAAATATCTGTCGACTCCGGAAATTCGCATCCCAGTTGACCAACCCTGGAATGTGGATGTCAGACAGACAACAATTATGAGCTTCCGCCCACTGAATAATCCGTGCCAACTCCTTCATGGCTAAGGAACTTTGAGTTCCTCCCTGGTGGTTAATGTAAGCCACTGAGGTGATAATATCCGACTGGAACCTGATAAACTGGGCTAAGGACAACTGAGGCCAAGCCATCAGAGCATTGTAAATCACTCTCAACTCCAAGATGTCTATGGGGAGAGCAGACTCTTCCCGAGTCCATAGTCCCTGCACCTTCAAAGAGTCCCAGACTGCTCCCCAGCCTAGCAGTCTGGCGTCCATGGTCACAAACACCCAGGAAGGTCTCCAGAAGCATGTGCCCTGAGACAGATGCTCCTGAGAAAACCACCACGGGAGAGAGTCTCTAGTCGACTGGTCTAGATCTATCCTCAGAGACAGATCCAAATGGACTCCGTTCCATTGTCTGAGCATGCAAAACTGCAGAGCTCTCAAATGGAATCGAGCAAAGGGAATGATGGCCATGAAAGCGACCATCAGACCAATTACCCCCATACATAAAGTTATCGATGGCTGAACAGTAGACTGTAGAGAGAGGTTATGGTTCCTAAAAAAAATACCCTGGTAGCTGAAACAAGGGAACTCTTTTCCAGATTCACTTCCATCTGTGGGAACGTAAAAAAGACAAGAGCCACAAACTGAAAGTGTTAGTCTAAAAAGGGGAATCTCAGGAACTAGTGAATACCCCTGTGGATGGGAACATGAAGATACACATCCTTCAGGACTATGGTCGACATGAACTGACCCTCTTGGACTAAAGGAAGAATGGAATGAATGGTTTCCATTTTGAAGGACAATACTCTGAAAACTTGTTGAAACACCTTAGGTCTAGAATGGGTCGAAAGGTTCCCTCTTTTTTGGGAACCACAAACAGATTTGAATAGAACCCTAGGCCCTGTTCCCTAACTGGAACTGGAGCTATCACTCCCAGGGAGGAAAGGTCCTGAACATAGTTCAAGAAAGCCTCTCTTTTTATCTGGTTTGCAGATAATCTTGAGAGGAGGAATCTGCCCCTGGAAGGAAAAGTCTTGAATTCTATCATGTAACCCTGGAATACAATATCCACAGCCCATGGATCTGGAACATCTCGTATCCAAGCCTGATAAAACAGGTAAAGTCTGCCCCCCACTTAATCCGATCCCAGACCAGGGGCAAACCCTTCATGCTGACAGACTCAGCTGCGGGTTTCTTTAATTACTTCCCTTTGTTCCAAGACCGATTGGGTTTCCAAGAAGACCTGGACAGTTCCTGCTTGGAAGAGGAAGACTTCCTTAGAAAGTCTGTTCTTCTTGTCTTGAGGTAGTAAAGACCCTTCTCTACCCGTGATATCAGGAATTATTTCTGCCCGACCAGGCCCAAACAAGGTCTTACCCTTGTAAGGAAGTGTTAGAAGCTTGGACTTAGAGGTAACATCAGCTGAACATGATTAAAGTCACAACACCCTACGGGCTAGGACAGTGAAGCCAGATATCTTGGATCCCAGCCAAATAACTTGCATGGTAGCATCAGAAATAACGGAATTGGCTAACTTGAGAGCCTTAATCCTGTCTTGGAACTCCTCCAAAGGAGTCTCAACCAAAATTAATTCAGACAAGGCGTTGCACCAATAAGATGCCGCACTTGACACAGAGGCAATACAAACTGCAGGATGCCATCGAAGACCTTGATGAACATACATCATCTTCAAAAAAGCCTCCGGCTTTTTGTCCATGGGATCCTTAAAAGAGCAGCTATACTCTACAGGGATTGTAGTTCTCTTAGCCAGAGTAGAAATAGCCCCTTTTACTTTAAGCGCTGTGCGCCATGAATATTTAATGGAGTCAGCGAAAGTAAACATCTTTTTAATGACGGAAGATGGGGAGAAAGTATCCCTGGCTTCTCCCATTCCTGTAAAATAATCTCTGTTGTACAGTCTGGAACAGGAAACACCTCCACAGAGAAAGGAAACATCATAGTATTTATAATATTTACTAGATTCCTTACGGTTGACAGCCTGAACAGCATCATACTGAGAGACATTTTGGCTCAGTGGGCAAAAATGTATTTATACACTCTATAGTTCTGGCTAAACAAGAAGCACAATTTGTGCCTCCAAACATAGTAAACATCTGTCACAAGAAACATTCTCCTGATCCATGTTTCACTAGTACAGAAAAAAATCCCACAATAAATTGATTGAGAAAAAAAATAATAAAATGACTACTGTCGCTTTAAATCTTTTATTCCCCAAAGCGTTAAATAGCCAGAGAAAAATTCTTACAAAAATGTTTAACACCTCTACACCTCTGAGGTACTGCTGCCATAACACAGGAGAATATCAGATAAATTTAACAATGTTAACCAGAATTCTCCTTCATTGAGAGGAAGACTTTCCTAATTGTTGCCGACACCGGAGAATGAGGGAAATCGCTGACGCCACTCCGCTCCGATACTACACAGAGAGCCAGAAGTCACATAATCCTCAGAGAGAAACTGGTTTATTACATCACACTAAACAGCAGACCGTATGTAAATGGAGCATACTCTGAGTACATCAGCATGTAATCAACCACATAAAGGGCTAGATTACAAGTGGAGCACTAAATTACAGCGCGCCTGCAAAAAAGCTAATTTGCCCGGTTTGCGGGCGCGCGATAATTACTCAGCCATTACAAGTGGCTGGTTATTGGTACCGCAAGCTTGAGGTAGCAATTAGAACTTATAAAATTAACCAGAGATCAGATCTCTGGTTAATTTTATAAATGTGCACCAAATTACACCAAAATACAGTGTAGTGCGTTTTATAAAAATATAAAGATAGCAGCATCTTTATTTTGTAATAAAATAACTGCACTAGGCAGTATTTTGTTACTAAAGTTGGCGGGAGTGGGGCGTTTAAATAATGAGACTTAACCAGAATTGCACCAAAATACTTTGTTTAGCATTAAAAAAATAAAACAAAACAAAAAACCAACAACAAAACAAAGAACAGCACACTTTTTTTTAATAACATTGCAATACTGTAGAACACAGCAGAAGTTGTAATAATTTAAAGGGATATGAAACCCAAACATTTTCTTTTATGATTCAGACACAGCAAACCATTTTTAAAAAGTTTACAATTTACTTCTATTATCAAATTTGCTTAGTTCTCATGATATTCTAGGTTGAAGAGATACCTAGGTAGGCATCTGGAGCACTACATGGCAGGAAATAGTGCTGCCATCTAGTAGTCTTGCAAATAGATATTATTGCAAAACTGCTGCAATATAGTGCTCCAGAAATGGGCCGGCTCCTAAGAATAAGTCCCTGCTTTTCAACAAAAGTACAAAATTATAGCTGCACTCAATAGAGAAAATGCTTCAAAAGTTAAATTATTTTTTAAGTTATTTAAGCAGAAACATCAGAAGTAAAAACATAAATTATGCTTACCTGATAATTTAATTTCCATCTGTATGGGAAGAGTCCACAGCTGTATTTCTTACTTGTGAGAAATACTGAACCTGGCCACCAGGAGGAGGCAAAGACACGCCAGCCAAAGGCTTAAATACCTCCCCCACTTCCTCATAACCCCAGTCATTCTGCAGAGGGAACAAGGAACAGTAGGAGAAATATTAGGGTGAAAAAGGTGCCAGAAGAAAAAATATCAAATTTAGGGCCGCCCATCGGAGGACACGGGTGGGAGCTGTTGACTCTTCCCATACAGATGGAAATTAAATTATCAGGTAAGCATAATTTATGTTTTCCATCTTAATATGGGAAGAGTCCACAGCTGCATATATATATATATATACACGGAATGCTAACGGGAGGGAAAAAAGAGAGGCGGACCCTAATCTGAGGGCACCACAGCCTCAAAACCTTTTTCCCGAAGGCTGCTTCAGCAGAAGCAAAAACATCAAACTTGTAAAATTTTGGGAAAAGTATGTAAGGAGAACCAGACAGCCACCTTACAAATCTGATCCATAGAGGCCTCATTTTTGAAGGCCCAAGAGGAAACCACTGCTCTCGTAGAATGAGCCGCAATCCTCAGAGGAGGCTTATGTCCTGCAGTTTCTATGCTAAATGGATGACACTCCTCAGACAAAAAGACAAGGATGTTGAAGAGGCCCTCTGACCCCTATGCTTCCCGGAAAAGAGAACAAACAGAGAAAGAGGTTTGTCTAAATTCCTTTGTGGCCCGAAGATAGAACTTCAAGGCACATCCAGAAATAAGTTGTAAACGTTTTCTTTCGACGAAGAAGGATTAGGACATAAGAAAGTAACCACAATCTCTTGATTAATGTTGCAAATTGACACAACCTTAGGAAGAAAACCGAACTTGGTTCGTAGAACAGCCTTATCGGCATGAAAAGCCAGATAAGGAGGGACGCATGGCAAGGCAGCAATCACAGATACTCTGAGTGCAGAAGCAGTAGTCAGTAGAAAAGGAAACTTCTAAGACAACAATTTAATGTCTACTTCATAAATAGGCTCCAACGGAGCCTGTTGCAAAACCTTAAAGGGACACTAAACTATCTTTATTTAAAAAGCAGGAATGTGATGCATAGGAGCCGGCCCATTTTTTGTTGAGAACCTGGGTTATGCTTGCTTATTGGTGGGTAAATGTAAGCCTTTAATAAGCAAGCGCTATCCATGAGGCTGAACCTAAAAAGGGTTGGCTGCTAAGATTTACATTCCTGCTTTTTAAATAAAGATAGCAAGAGAACAAAGAAAAATTGATAATAGGAATAAATTAGAAAGTTGATTAAAATGTCATACTCTATCTGAATCATGAAAGAAAAAAAATTGGGTTCAGTGTCCCTTTTAGGACAAGAGTTAAACTCCAAGGAGGAGCCTTAAATCTAAACACAGGTCTGATCCCAGCAGAGCCTTAACAAATGGCTGCACATCTGGAAGCTCTGCAAACCTCTTGTGCAGTAACACAGACAGGGCCAAAAACTGTCCCTTCAGGGGACTTGCAGAAAAGCCCTTCTCCAGTTCATCCTGGAGAACAGAATAAGTAGGTCCTCCACACCTTATGATAGATGCGCCGAGCAACCAGCTTACGAGTTTGAATGCAAGTAAAAATAATCTCCACACAGTCAGCTTCCGAGAATCTAGACATTGATGAGCAAAGAGACCTTGATCAGCAAATCCCTCCGACAATGTAACGTCCACGGAGATGACATCCCCACTAGATCCGCGAACCACATCCTTCGGGGTCAAGATGGAGCAGTCAGTATCACTGACGCCTGCTTGACTCGAGCCACTACAATAGGAAGTAATGGTAACGGTCGGAATAGATAAATTAGATTGAATCTCCAAGGCACCGCTAATGCATCTGTTATGTCCGCCTGAGGATCCCTGAACCTCGACCCCTATCTGGGTAGATTGGTATTGAGACGCAAATCTCAGCAAACACTTGGGATGGAGAGACCATTCTCCCAGATGAAAGAATTGTCTACTGAGGAATCCGCATCGCTGACAGCGAACAAATGCAGGTTTCCCCCACATCAGAATCAGAGATACTTCCCTCAAAACTAGGGAGCTTCTCATTCCCCCACTGATGGTTGATGTAAGCCTCCAAGGTTATATTGTTTGATTGGAATCTGATTAACTGGGATGAACCCAGCAGAGGCCAAGCCTTCAGAGCATTGTATATTGCCCGAATATCCAAAATGAGATCAGGAGGGAGCTTTACCTACTGAGACCAGATGCCCTGTGACTTCCTGGCACCCCAAATGGCTCCCCATCCTGACAGACTCGCAACCGTAGTCACAATCACCCAGGATGGTCTTGAGACAGACGTCCCTCAGGACAAGTGATCCGGACAAACCACCAAGAGATCGATTCTTTCCTGGTGGTCCAGAGAAATCTGTTGAGACAGATCCGAATGATCACCATATCACTAGTTCAGCATGCACAGTTGCAACAGTCTGAGGTGAAACCTGGCAAAGGAAATGATGTCCACCATGAGACCAATCGCCTCCATACACCAAGCCACAGATGGCCTTAAGTAGATCTGGAGGGCAAGACATGTTGAAGCTAGCTTGCAACGTCTCTGGTCTGTTAGAAATATTCGCATGTCTATAGAGTATTATAGTACCCGAGAATTATACCCTGGTACTTGATACAGGAGAACTCTCTCTAGATTATCTGCCATCCATGGGATCGAAGAAGACAGGAGATATTCTGAATAGTCCGCTCTTCGAAAAATTTCTAAAGCTAGACCAAACGGAAGGGCAATAAACTGGAAGTGCTGGTCCAGAAATGCAAACCTTAGGAACTGAAAGTGGTCCTTGAGGATTGGTACGAGAAGGGAGCATCCTTCAGATCTATCGTGGTCATGAACTACCCCTCTCAAACGAGGGGAAGAATGGACCTTATTGTTTTCATCTTAAACAAGGGGACATTTAAAAACCTGCTTAAGCACTTTAGGTCCAGAATCGGACGGAAAGTTCCTTCCTTCTTAGGGACCACGAAAAGGTTTGAATAGTATCCCAAACCTCTCACTGCGATAGGCACAGGGACAATAACTCCTAGAGGACAGATCCTGTACACACTCCAGAAAGGCTTCCCTCCTTTCTGGTCAGGAAGACAGGAGGAATCTGCCCTTGGGTGGCTGAGACTTAAAATCTATCTTGTAACCCTGAACTATAACCTCCAGAACCCATGGATCCTGCACATCCCTGAACCAAGCGACTGAAAAGAGCAACATACTGCTAGGCTACACGATCCAGAAGAGAACCGGGGACTTCCCACCCATTCATGCCGACATAGACTCGGCTGGCTTCTTGCGCTGCTATGATTTATTCCAGGACTGAGCCGGCTTCCAAGAGCTCTTGGTTTGCTCTGGCTTAGTGGAGGACTGCTGACATCAGAACGGAAATCGTCCCTTAGATTAGTTCATATACTCTTGTGGTAGGAGGGCACCCTTGCCCCCTGTGACCGTGGAGATAATTGAGTCCAGGTCTGGACCAGACAAAATAATTCTTAAAAGGGAGGGAAGAAATCTAGACTTAGAAGTCATATCCGCAGACCATGACTTCAGCCAGAGCCCGACTGGCCTGAACAGACTGAACAGAAAAAGCTGAAGCCATAGCATTCAAGCGAATAAACTGCCTAATAGCAGCACAGATAAAATAATTAACAACCCTCAAGGCCATAAATCTTTTTCGCGTAACGTCAAGGGGATCCTCCACCCCGATCAAATCCTATAAGAAGTCACACCAGAAGGTAGTTTCTCCAGGAACCGCGGCAACAGCCGCCACTGGTTGAAACAAATATCCTGTATGTTGAAACATCTTTCTTATCAGAGTTTCCATCTCTTATCCATGGGCTCTTCAAACGAAGAACTATCCTCAAGCGGGATAGTAGTACGTTTAGCAAGGGTGAAGATAACGCCATCCCATTTAGGGACGGAACCTCACAACTCCATTGAGAGTCCAGGACCGGGGACAATTTGTTAAAGGGAGAAGAGGGGGAAAAGGAATTCAATCCTGTCCCATTCATTCTTAATAATGTTTGCCATCTAACAGGAGCAGGTAAGGATAAGGTACCACCCTGTCCTCAAACTCTATCCAATTTAGGATTTAAAGGCTCATCAGGCAATTTCGCCTCTGGAACCTCTGAATTCGACAAAAACTTCCTTTAGAAGAAAACGCAAATTCCTAAACTAAAGAATGGTTCCTCCACAGCCGGAGGTTTAGAGGCAGCAGACTCCGACCCAGAATGTTCATACTCTGAAGTCTCAGAAAGAACTTCATCCTCGGATACCCTCAGTTAAATCCAACTAGGAATAGAGGGAGTGCCCTCTAAAGTAACAGAATCCTCCATCGCTAGTGCAATAACCGGAGAAATAGATACATAAAACATCTTATTTTATTAAAAAAAACAGCACCCTTATACCCTAATAGCTGGGGCACTCACCACCTCCTATGACCCAGACAGTACAGAGATTTAAGACTCCTCTCTGATAGACAACCGTTCAGGAAAAAGGGAATGAATCACATGGGGCACAATGCAGGACTGTCCCTGCTATGTGAAAGCGTGCCAAGCTTGTAAGCTGCATGGCTCTCAAAGTGAAAGTGAAACCTGTATATTCCATAACAGCCCATAACATCTCACACATAAAAGCAGCATAAAATCAAATAAACATATAAGATTATTCCCCCCTGTTCAATAATCCCCCTAAGGAGATATTTACCCTTGATTCTATACAGATAAAAGGAGTCACACTGTGACCCTGTCTTCTTGCGTTATCATACATGAATAAAATATAAAATGATCTTACCAGAATCTACGCCGTGGAACAGCAACACGGCCCTTCAAGTGTGACAGATAGTAGCATCGCTTCTGACATGGACTTGGAGCTGGTAATATGAGTTGGGATGGTTTAGCAGAAAGACTCCCCCAGCATCTCCAGACTCTAACTTTCATCCATGTTCTCACTGAGAGGCTGACAGGACTACTTAAAACTCCAGTCCCATCTCGAAGAGTACTACCCTCCATAAGAGACTACTCCGAAATCTAACATTTCTCTGCCAACCTCCTGTGACTAAAGGCAAAGAATGACTGGGGTTATGAGGAAGTGGGGGAGGTATTTAAGCCTTTGGCTGGGGTGTCTTTGCCTCCTCCTGGTGGCCAGGTTCAGTATTTTCCACAAGTAAGGAATGCAGCTGTGGACTCTTCCCATATTAAGATGGAAATAAGCAACTTTATGGACTATATCGCGCATGTATAGAATAGCTTCTTTGTTATATTTTGAATTAGGACTGAATGACAACACAACCGTATAATTAATTTATCAAGAATGGATAACATGTTGAAGAAACAAAAGGACATGTCCTTGAAACCTCTTTATCATGATGAAACATCTAAAAGGGAAGATTACAAAAAACAGATTCACACTTAGGAACAGGAACACATCTGACTTTGGAAAATGTATTAACCAAAAAGTGATTAAAAAAACAAAACAAACCTGATAATTTACACTTATAGAATGAAATAATTATCATAAATTGTGGAAGCACATTTAACCCCCGGAAATTGTATAAATCCAGGGGTATAATTAACTAAAAAAAATCCAGATGTCTGATTAATTCTCAACCATCTGACTAAAGAAAAATATTGAACATCATACTTTGGATAAGCATTTGGCTCCATCTTGGAGTATCTACATTAAAGGGACACTGAACCTAATTTTTTTCTGTCATGATTCAGATAGAGCATGGCATTTTAAGCAACTTTCTAATTTACTCCTATAATTAATTTCTCTTCATTCTCTTGCCATCTTTATTTTAAAAGCAGGAATGTAAATCTTAGCAGCCAGCCCATTTTAGGTTCAGAATCATGGATAGCGCTTGCTTATTGGAGGCTTACATTTACCCACCAATACGCAAGCATAACCAAGGTTCTCAACCAAAAATGGGCCGGCTTCTATGCATCACATTCCTGCTTTTTAAATAAAGAGAAAGAAGAAAAAATGATAATAGGAGTAAATTAGAAAGTTGCTTAAAATTGCATGCTCTATCTGAATCATAAAAGAAAAAAAATTCTAGGTTTAGTGTCCCTTTAAACATTGTTAATTCAAAAGTAACATTTAAAAGCATTCACTAGAAAACTATCATGTATCCAAGTTTTAAATCATAAATCTCAGACCCAGGATTCTTAAAAGAAATTTCCTTCAGTGTAATAATGGTACATTTATATAAGGAAGAGCTAGGCAGATCCACAACAGGGAACTCTTAAATTTATTAAAGGTGTTTAAAAACATTTGAAACTATTTAGATCTTTGTTAATTCCTTGAAAACTAGGTTAGAAACAACAATAGGACATTTTCTGTTTTGAAATTAAACAGCATTCAGAATCTGCCTGTTTAGCATGCAATTTTAAACAAAACTTTCTAATTTACTACTAATATGAATTATTCTTTATCTTAGAACATAAGAACATAAGCTCAGGAGCTGTCCCATTTCTGGAGCACGATATGGCAGCAGTTTTACAAACATGTTATCCATTTGCAAGAGCACTAGATGGCTGCACTATTTCCTGCCATGTAGTGCTCCAGGAACCTACCTAGGTATCTCTTTAACAAAGAACAACATGGCAATTAAGCAAATGTGATAATAGAAGTCAATTGGAAAGTTTTTTTTATGTATAGTCTATCTGAATCACAAAATATTTTTTTTTTTGGGGGGGGGGGGGCTTTATCCCTTTAACCAATATTTTCACATGACCAATTTAATTGACAAGTAATAAACTTAGTTTTTTCCCTCTCACAAAATGAGAAAGGTTCTGACAACATATACCAGAAAATGAAACTCTATGGGAATATGATAAAGAAACATAATTTATGCTTACCAGATAAATTTCTTTCCTTCCGGGAGGATGATGTCCCGCTGTCTCGTAAGCTAAGCGGATGACAATCCTTTACCAAAAAGATAGGTAAGTGGAAGTAGCCTTCTGCCACTTACGCTTCTCCGAATAGACAAAGAGGAAGATTGTCTAAACTCCTTAGTAGCCTGAAGAAAAAACTTCAAGACGCGAACCACATCCAAATGGTGAAGTAAACGTTCCTTCGATGGAGGATTGGGACACAAGGAAGGAACCACAATCTCTTGATTGATGTTGCTATCTGACACAACCTTAGGAAGAAAACCTAATTTAGTACGTAAAACTGCCTTATCTGCATGAAAAATCAGATAAGGGAACTCACACCGCAAAGCAGAGATTTCAGAAACTCCGCGCAGAAGCAATAGCCATTAAAAAGAGAACCTACCAAAATAATAATTTAATGTCAACGGAATGCAGAGGCTCAAACGGAGCATGTTGCAAAACACGAAGAACAAGATTTAGGCTCCAATGAGTAGCCCCAGATCTAAACACAGGTCTGATCCTAATCAGAGCCTTAACGACTGCACGTCTGGAAGCTCAGCCAGCCGCTTGTGCAATAAAACTGAGGGCCGAAATCTGTCCTCTCAGAGAACTAGCAGAAAAGCCCTTCTCCAGTCCATCCTGGAGAAAAGATAAGATCCTGGCAACCTTGACTCTGTGCCAGGAAAAACACGATTCACACCAGAATAAGTAGGTCCTCCACCCTTTGTGGTAGATACGCCGAGTAACTGGTTTACGAGCATTAATAAGAGTATCAATGACACTCTCCAAGAAACCTCTCTTTGCTAAGACTAAGTGTTCAATCTCCAAGCAGTCAGTCTCAGAGAATCTAGATTTTGATCAACAAATGGACAGCAGGTCTCTGCGACAAGGTAACTTCCACGGAGGAGATGAGGACATCCCCGCTAGATCCACAAACCACATCCTTCACGGCCACGATGGAGCAATCAGGATTACTGATACTTGCTCCTGCTTGATGCGGCCACCACTCGAGGAAGAAGCAGTAATGGAGGAAAAAGATATATGAGTTTGAACCTCCAGGGCACTGCTAGTGCATCTATTAGTTCCGCTTGGGGATCCCTCGACCCGTACCAGGGTAGCTTGGTATTGAGATGCGACACCATGAAAACTATCTCCAGCGTCCCCCGCTTGCTGCATATCTCTGCTAACACCTTGGGATGGAGAGACCATTCCCCTGGGTGGAAGGATTGCCTGCTAAGAAAATCTGCCTCCCAGTTGTCCACACCCAGAATGTGGATCGCTGACAGCAAACAGCTGTGGGCCCCCACCCACTCCAGAATCTGAGTTACTTCCTTCATCGCCAAGGAACTTCTTGTCCCCCCCTGATGGTTGATGTAAGCCACGAGGTTATATTGTCTGATGGGAATCTGATAAACTGGGACAAACCCAAGACTGGCCAAGCCTTCAAGGCATTGAAGATTGACCATAGTTCCAAAATTGAGTCCACAACCCCTGTGCCTTCCTGGCACCCCAAACAGCTCCCCATCCAGATAGGCTTGTGTCGGTAGTCAGTCTCCCAGGATGGTCTTAAGAAGCATGTCCCTCAGGACAGATGATCTGGACCGAGCCACGAAGAGAGTGATTCTCTCGACCGGCTGTCTCATACAGTCTGTAGAGACAGATCAGAATGATTGCCATTCCACTGTCTCAGCATGCACAGTTGTATAGGTCTGAGACGGAACCTGGCAAAAGGAATGATGTCCATGCAGGACATCTTGAGACCAATCACCTTTATACACTGAGCCACAGAGTGACTCAATGAGGTCTGGAGGGCAAGAAATGCCGAAGTTAGCTTGCAATGTCTCTGGTCTGTTAGAAATATCCTAATGGATATGGAGTCTATTATAGCACCCAGGAATTCCACCCTGGTATTTGGGATAAGAGAACTCTTTTCCAAGTTATCTTCCATCCATGTGATCGAAGAAGACTGAGAAGGGACTCTCAGTATTTCTTCCGTTAGAAGACAAGATGGTGCTTGCACCAGAATATCGTCCAAGTATGGGGCTACTGTAATACCCTGAGTTCTGGCAATGGCTAGAAGAGCCCCCAGAACCTTTGTAAGGATTCTTGGAGCAGTAGCTAGGCCAAACGGAAGGGCAATGAACTGGAAGTGTTGGGCCAGGAATGCAAACCTCAGGAACTGAAAGTGTTCCCTGTGGATTGGAACATGAAGGTAAGCGTCCTTCAGATCTATAGTGGTCATAAACTGGCCTTCCTGAATTAAAGGAAGGATGGACCTTATCGTATCCATCTTAAAGGAAGGGACACTGAGAAATTTGTTTAAGTACTTTAGATCCAGAATTGGGTGGAAAGTTCCCTCCATCTTTGGGACCACGAAAAAGGTTTGAATAAAACCCCAAACCTCTTTCTTCAATAGGCACAGGGACAACAACCCCTAAGGAGTATAGGTCCCGAATGCACCCTAGAAAGGCATCCCTCTTTTCTGGTCTGTAGACAGGTTCGAGAGTAGGAACCTGCCCCTGGGCAGATGATATTTGAAGCCTATCTTGTACCCCTGAGTACGACCTCCAGGACCCATGGATACTGTACGTCCCTGAACCAAGCGTCTGAAAAAAGAGACAGTCTGCCCCTACAAGATCTGATCCCGGATCGGGGGCCACCCCCCTTTATGCCGATTTGGTTTTGGCAGGCTTTTTATTCTGCTTGGACTTATTTCAGGACTGAGCCGGCTTCCAAGTACTCTTGGGTTGCTCGGGCTTGTAGGATTGTTGTCGTTGAGATTTGTCAGAACGAAAATTAGAAGATTGTCGTCCCTTAGACTTGTTTTTCTTATCCTGCGTTTGGAAGGCACCCTTGCCTCCGGTAAACGTAGAAATAATGGAGTCCAGGACTATACCAAATACAATCTTTCTCTTGAAGGGAAGAGAAAGGAGTCTGGATTTAAAAGTCATAACCGCAGACCAAGACTTGAACCAGAGTGCCCGGCAGGCTAGGACCGCATACCCAGAGGCCTTTGCATTTAGGCAAATAATTCCCATGTTCGCATTACAGATAAAAGAATTAGCAATACTCAGAGCTTTAATTCTGTCTTATATATCATCGAGGGGAAACTCCACCTCAATGAGTTCCGACAAAGTCGCACGAGTAGGTAGCTGCTCTGGCAACCACGGCAACTGCTTGCTCCGCTTGAAATAAAAATCCTGTATTTGGAAAAATCTTTCTCAGAAAGCTTTCCATTTTCTTATACATCGGCTCTCTGAACCAAGAACTATCCTCAAGAGGTATAGTAATACGTTTAGCAAGCGTAGAGATAGAACCATCCACCTTAGGAATGGAGCCCCACAAATCCAGTTGAGAGTCCGGAAACAACTTTTTAAAAGCAGACAAGGGGGAAAAGGAAGATCCAATTCTTTCCCATTCGTTGTTAAAAATGTTCGCCATTTTGACACAGGAAAAGTCAAAGGAACTTTCCTGTCTTCGTAAACTCTGTCTAATTTAGGTATCATAGGTTCTTCAGGCAGCGCGGCCTCTGGAACCTCTAAAGTAGACAGAACCTCCTTTAATAAAAAAAAGTAAGTGCTCCATTTTAAATCTTAAGGACGGTTCCTCCGCAGCAGGAGGTTTAGACGCTAAGGACTCCGACCCAGAAATGTCACCCTCTGAAGCTACAGAGGTTAACTCATCATCATCGGATAACTGGGACATAATAGCTAAATCCCATAAATCTTTAGATGACTCCAGGTCAGATGAGCTATGTTTAATATTTCTCTTGCGTGTGTTAGAGCAAGGTAATGCACTGAGGGCAGCAGACACCGCCGTTAGTAACTGCGCGGCAAAGTCAGGAGGAAGAAGGCCCCCTCCGGATGGAGGATTAGATGTGCTACGGGGAACTGCATGTGCAGTGGATAATGTAGCAAGGGTAGTAATCTCACAGGATGCCGAGTACTGAGAGGTAGACGGCTCAGAGGGACTAATAGCCTTAGCAGGCTTGTCTCCCTTCTTAGACTTTATAACGGTGTTAAGGTATGTGGAACATAATTGAGTGGACGGGAAAACCACGGCCTCCTCACAATATAAACAGGTATGATTTAGTACAGAAGAAGTACCTTCTAACATGTCAGAGTCCTCCATAGCTCAGGTTATACCCACACGAGGACACAAATAAAAACATTTTTTTCTTTGTTTTGTTGACTGGGGCACTCACCACCTCCTAGACCCCGAAAGTCTCTCTCCTCGGGTTGAAGTCTCAGCCGGAATGGAGGAAATGAACATAGACCACATGCTATGAAAAGTACAGCAACTTAATAGGAGCAGTGCAACACTTTCAAAAACAAAAGTGAAAACTGTTTGTTCCAGCCAAAAACACACAGTCTATGAGCCCAGAAAAATAAAATCACACAAAGCAGCATGTAAATAATAATTTCACTGATGAACCCCAACGGTTCAATAAAGCCCCCTCAGAGAATATTAACCCTGGATCCTATCAAGGTATAAAGGAGCCACAATGTGACCCTGTTATAGCATTTTTTTTTTATTCTTTATTTTTCAATCCAGCCGGGTGTCAATATACATATTGTCAAGTTACTTATTATTGGGTCTCGCAGGACTTCTTTCCATCAGAGACTCTTGAGCATAATAAAACAAAAATTCTTTACATGCTTACGTACATAAACAACATTCTAAAGCATTCTACTCTTGTATATATGACAAAATATTCACATTGAAGATGGTTTAAACTCTGGTCAGCATAATACATCAACATAATTTCCAAAAGGTAAAAAAAAAATCCTTACATGCTTACGTACATTAGCAGCATTATTAAACATTCTGATCTCATATATATAACACATTATCCACCCTGCTGGTTATTTTATCTTTACATTGTCATCAACAAAATACATCAGAATACATCAGCCTAAACCTAATATAATATAAATCTTTTCCATACAAAACAAAGGAAATCTTTTCCATACAAAACAAACTTTCCCTTAGACAACTGTCCCTATATTGGGATATTTCTTTCTATTGCATAAGTTAGAAATTCAGATCCCCTAAATGGGAAGATCAAAAGCAGTTGCATTTCTCTAGGGTATGACTGTATAAGTTTTTTCCATTTGCCAAAAAACATAATTTATGTAAGAACTTACCTGATAAATTCATTTCTTTCATATTAGCAAGAGTCCATGAGCTAGTGACGTATGGGATATACATTCCTACCAGGAGGGGCAAAGTTTCCCAAACCTCAAAATGCCTATAAATACACCCCTCACCACACCCACAATTCAGTTTAACGAATAGCCAAGAAGTGGGGTGATAAAAAAGTGCGAAAGCATATAAAATAAGGAATTGTAATAATTGTGCTTTATACAAAATCATAACCACCACA
The DNA here is from genome assembly GCF_027579735.1 of Bombina bombina. Taxonomy (NCBI): domain Eukaryota; kingdom Metazoa; phylum Chordata; class Amphibia; order Anura; family Bombinatoridae; genus Bombina; species Bombina bombina. The sequence continues at coordinate 396,874,707 of NC_069500.1, read as the reverse complement.
AAAAAAGGGCGGGCCTCATGGACTCTTGCTAATATGAAAGAAATGAATTTATCAGGTAAGTTCTTACATAAATTATGTTTTCTTTCATGTAATTAGCAAGAGTCCATGAGCTAGTGACGTATGGGATAATGACTACCCAAGATGTGGATCTTTCCACACAAGAGTCACTAGAGAGGGAGGGATAAAATAAAGACAGCCAATTCCTGCTGAAAATAATCCACACCCAAAATAAAGTTTAACGAAAAACATAAGCAGAAGATTCAAACTGAAACCGCTGCCTGAAGTACTTTTTTACCAAAAACTGCTTCAGAAGAAGAAAATATATCAAAATGGTAGAATTTAGTAAAAGTATGCAAAGAGGACCAAGTTGCTGCTTTGCAAATCTGGTCAACCGAAGCTTCATTCCTAAACGCCCAGGAAGTAGAAACTGACCTAGTAGAATGAGCTGTAATTCTCTGAGGCGGAGTTTTACCCGACTCAACATAGGCAAGATGAATTAAAGATTTCAACCAAGATGCCAAAGAAATGGCAGCAGCTTTCTGGCCTTTTCTAGAACCGGAAAAGATAACAAATAGACTAGAAGTCTTACGGAAAGATTTCGTAGCTTCAACATAATATTTCAAAGCTCTAACAACATCCAAAGAATGCAACGATTTCTCCTTAGAATTCTTAGGATTAGGACATAATGAAGGAACCACAATTTCTCTACTAATGTTGTTGGAATTCACAACTTTAGGTAAAAATTCAAAAGAAGTTCGCAACACCGCCTTATCCTGATGAAAAATCAGAAAAGGAGACTCACAAGAAAGAGCAGATAATTCAGAAACTCTTCTGGCAGAAGAGATGGCCAAAAGGAACAAAACTTTCCAAGAAAGTAATTTAATGTCCAATGAATGCATAGGTTCAAACGGAGGAGCTTGAAGAGCTCCCAGAACCAAATTCAAACTCCAAGGAGGAGAAATTGACTTAATGACAAGTTTTATACGAACCAAAGCTTGTACAAAACAATGAATATCAGGAAGAATAGCAATCTTTCTGTGAAAAAGAACAGAAAGAGCAGAGATTTGTCCATTCAAAGAACTTGCGAACAAACCCTTATCTAAACCATCCTGAAGGAACTGTAAAATTCTCGGTATTCTAAAAGAATGCCAGGAAAAATGATGAGAAAGACACCAAGAAATATAAGTCTTCCAGACTCTATAATATATCTCTCGAGATACAGATTTACGAGCCTGTAACATAGTATTAATCACAGAGTCAGAGAAACCTCTTTGACCAAGAATCAAGCGTTCAATCTCCATACCTTTAAATTTAAGGATTTCAGATCCTGATGGAAAAAAGGACCTTGTGACAGAAGGTCTGGTCTTAACGGAAGAGTCCACGGTTGGAAAGAGGCCATCCGGACAAGATCCGCATACCAAAACCTGTGAGGCCATGCCGGAGCTACCAGCAGAACAAACGAGCATTCCTTCAGAATCTTGGAGATTACTCTTGGAAGAAGAACTAGAGGCGGAAAGATATAGGCAGGATGATACTTCCAAGGAAGTGATAATGCATCCACTGCTTCCGCCTGAGGATCCCGGGATCTGGACAGATACCTGGGAAGTTTCTTGTTTAGATGGGACGCCATCAGATCTATTTCTGGAAGTTCCCACATTTGAACAATCTGAAGAAATACCTCTGGGTGAAGAGACCATTCGCCCGGATGCAACGTTTGGCGACTGAGATAATCCGCTTCCCAATTGTCTACACCTGGGATATGAACCGCAGAGATTAGACAGGAGCTGGATTCCGCCCAAACCAAAATTCAAGATACTTCTTTCATAGCCAGAGGACTGTGAGTCCCTCCTTGATGATTGATGTATGCCACAGTTGTGACATTGTCTGTCTGAAAACAAATGAACGATTCTTTCTTCAGAAGAGGTCAAAACTGAAGAGCTCTGAAAATTGCACGGAGTTCCAAAATATTGATCGGTAATCTCACCTCCTGAGATTCCCAAACTCCTTGTGCCATCAGAGATCCCCACACAGCTCCCCAACCTGTGAGACTTGCATCTGTTGAAATTACAGTCCAGGTCGGAAGCACAAAAGAAGCCCCCTGAATTAAACGATGGTGATCTGTCCACCATGTTAGAGAGTGTCGAACAATCGGTTTTAAAGATATTAATTGAGATATCTTCGTGTAATCCTTGCACCATTGCTTCAGCATACAGAGCTGAAGAGGTCGCATGTGAAAACGAGCAAAGGGGATCGCGTCCGATGCAGCAGTCATAAGACCTAGAATTTCCATGCATAAGGCTACCGAAGGGAATGATTGTGACTGAAGGTTTCGACAAGCTGTAATCAACTTTAGACGTCTCTTGTCTGTTAAAGACAGAGTCATGGACACTGAATCCATCTGGAAACCCAGAAAGGTTACCCTTGTCTGAGGAATCAAAGAACTTTTTGGTAAATTGATCCTCCAACCATGATCTTGAAGAAACAACACAAGTCGATTCGTATGAGATTCTGCTAAATGTAAAGACTGAGCAAGTACCAAGATATCGTCCAAATAAGGAAATACCACAATACCCTGTTCTCTGATTACAGACAGCAGGGCACCGAGAACCTTTGTAAAAATTCTTGGAGCTGTAGCTAGGCCAAACGGCAGAGCCACAAACTGGTAATGCTTGTCCAGAAACGAGAATCTCAGGAACTGATAATGATCTGGATGAATCGGAATATGCAGATATGCATCCTGTAAATCTATTGTGGACATATAATTCCCTTGCTGAACAAAAGGTAAGATAGTCCTTACAGTTACCATCTTGAACGTTGGTATCCTTACATAACGATTCAATATTTTTAGATCCAGAACTGGTCTGAAAGAATTCTCCTTCTTTGGTACAATGAAGAGATTTGAATAAAACCCCATCCCCTGTTCCGGAACTGGAACTGGCATAATTACTCCAGTCAACTCTAGATCTGAAACACATTTCAGAAATGCTTGAGCTTTTACTGGATTTACTGGGACACGGGAAAGAAAAAATCTCTTTGCAGGAGGTCTCAACTTGAAACCAATTCTGTACCCTTCTGAAACAATGCTCTGAATCCAAAGATTGTGAACAGAATTGATCCAAATTTCCTTGAAAAAACGTAACCTGCCCCCTACCAGCTGAGCTGGAATGAGGGCCGCACCTTCATGTGGACTTAGAAGCAGGCTTTGCCTTTCTAGCTGGCTTGGATTTATTCCAGACTGGAGATGGTCTCCAAACTGAAACTGCTCCTGAGGATGAAGGATCAGGCTTTTGTTCTTTGTTGAAACGAAAGGAACGAAAACGATTATTAGCCCTGTTTTTACCTTTAGATTTTTTATCCTGTGGTAAAAAAGTTCCTTTCCCACCAGTAACAGTTGAAATAATTGAATTGAACTGAATTGTGGGTGTGGTGAGGGGTGTATTTATAGGCATTTTGAGGTTTGGGAAACTTTGCCCCTCCTGGTAGGAATGTATATCCCATACGTCACTAGCTCATGGACTCTTGCTAATTACATGAAAGAAAAGGCTTTAACTTTACTTTCCGAAGTTATCGAGGTGTCATATTGTTCTATTACTTGTGAAAAAGTTTTATTAATACATTCTATCAGCTTTGGCCCTCTCATAGACTTCCAATGATTAAGAATTAATTATCTCCCTATCAAAATTACTGTATTCATAAATATAATATTTACCTGATTTATCTGGGTTCCAAAAAGGAAGAAGATATGCTCCTCTTGTAGTGTTACCTCCTTCCTAGTTATTTTATTTAGCGAATGATTAACCATCTTCCAGAACCTTTGAATTTTAGGACAGCTCTATAGATAATAACTTAACTCCGGTGCTGGAAAACTACTTTGCAACACCTATTGTCGGAAACGTTATCCCATTTTGATTTCACTGCTGGTGTAATATACATTCTATGAATTTTAAAGGGGCACTGAACCCAATTTTTTTCTTTCATGATTCAGATAGAGCATGCAATTTTAAAGGGACAGTCGAGTCAAAAAAAAACTTTCATGATTCAGATAGGGCATGTAATTTTAAACAATTTTCCAATTTACTTTTATCACCAATTTTTCTTTGTTCTCTTGGTATTCTTAGTTGAAAGCTTAACTTAGGAGGTTCATATGCTAATTTCTTAGACCTTGAAGGCTGCCTCTTAAGAATGCATTTTAACAGGTATTTCACCACTAGAGGGTGTTAGTTCATGTTTTTCATATAGATAACACTGTGCTTGTGCACATGAAGTTACCTGGGAGCCATCACTGATTGGCTAAACTGCAAGTCTGTCAAAAGAACAAATAAATGGGCAGTCTGCAGAGGCTTAGATACAAGATAATCACAGAGGTAAAAAATATATAAATATAACTGTGTTGGTTATGGAAAACTAGGGAATGGGTAAACAAGGGATGATCTATCTTTTAAAACAATAACAATTCTGGTGTAGACTGTCCCTTTAAGCAACGTTCTAATTTACTCCTATTATCAATTTTTATTCGTTCTCTTGCTATCTTTATTTGAAAAAGAAGTAATCTAAGCTTTTCTTGGTTCAGTACTCTGGCCAGCACGTTTTTATTGGTGGATTAATTTATCCACCAATCAGCAAGGACATCCCAGGTTGTTCACCAAAAATGGGCCAGCATCTAAAGTTACATTCTTGCATTTCAAATAAAGATACCAAGATAATAAAGAAAAATTGATAATAGAAGTAAAATAGAAAGTTGCTTAAAATTTCATGCTCTATCTGAATCACAAAAGAAAAAAATTGGGTTCATTGTTCCTTTAAGTGGGATTCTCTCCATACTGTTGCTAATGTAACTTTATCTGCAAGTTGAAAACTCTTTTGAATGGTGTCTACTGAACAGCCTCACTTAGTGGCGATCCATATTCCCCATACCCTGGAAGGTTTTAAGTGTTTTATAGGGGACAGAGATGGAGTGATTTCCCTGTTTGTATATGTTTAAAATTGGTCCCATCATTGTCCACTGACCGCTAGCTGTATGATTTTTAGTTCTTTCATTGAAAAAGTGACGAACCTGCAGATAAGCCAAAAATTCCTTATCAGATAAATTGAACTCATTTTTAACTTGTGGAAGGACTTGCAGCTTCTGGACTCTCTTTCTCTTAGCTGTTCCATATATATGAGTCCTTTCAGCTTCCATTTATGGAACACTTTAGAGCTTACTACTGGTTCAAAGTTGGGATTTCCTTCTATTACAAGATATTTGGACCAATTTGGGTTAGCTTGTGTAATTTTTACCATTCTTTGCCAGGCTTCAATCACATTTTTAATAGTAATCATAGTTTCTAACCCTGGTGGTAACTTCCCATTACAATGTAATAAAGCTTTCAGTGTATAGGGTTGTTCTTCTATCCCTAAAATTGTATAGTATTCCGTTTCTGTTAGCCAATACATCACAATTTTCCCCATGCATACTACATTGTATAATTCTAAGTCAGGAAAAGACAATGCCCTCCATTTCTTACCCCATAAAAACTTCACACACTTTTGCTTAAATTCTACTAAATATATACGTTTAATGTATAGTGGTAAATTCTGTAGTAAGTATAGCACCTTGAAGAACAAGACCATTTTAATCAAATTGACTTTCACTGACAAAGATAGGGGAAATTTGGACCAGTTTGAGAAAGCAGTGAAAATATTTCAAAATATACCTGGATAATTTAATGCATACCAGTCATTTCGATATTTTATTAGCAAATTTAATCCCCAAATATCCAACTTCCTCCCTTGTTTCTTTAAATGGACAATTTTTAAAACTATTTTTGTTTTTATAAACCCCAAAAAATTCAGACTTTGCAATATTCACTTTACAGCCTGAAAAAGAGCTAACATTTCCTAAGATTTGGGTTAAAATAGGTATATTTCTTTTGGAGTCTGCAATGAAAATTAGCAAATCATCTGCATATAATAATAGCGTAGTTTCCTTACCCATATACCCTCTAGCTCTTTTCTTAAAAGAATAGCAAGTGGTTCAATTTCTAAGTTAAATAAATAGGGTGGCAGGGGACAACCACTGTCTCCTGCCTTTCTGTAGCAAAAAATTAGGTGTAGTACATCCATTTATTATGATATTTGCATTTGGAATGTTATAAATAATTTGAACAAATTCAAGGAAATTACAGTTAATCCCAAATTTCTGAATTGCTGTAAAGAGATGATCTCACAAAATCATATCAAATGCCTTTTCGGCGTCTATTATTATAATAGCGATATCAGTTTTGGGTAAAAATCTCTTCCTATTCAATTTTTGCCAATAATAATCGATGATTAGCTACAATTTTATCAAATTAATTGTTGAGTTTCTCCCTGGCATAAAGCCTACCTGATCCCTATGTATTAGTAGGTCCATTACTTTAAGTCTTTGTGCAATGATGCTTGTAAGCAATTTGTAATCGTTATTCAATAATGAAATTGGTCTGTAAGCACTTAAATCTTCAGGATTTTTATCTTTTTTTAATATCAATGAAATGGTTGACGCAGTAAAATATTTTGAATATAATTCTCCTTGTATAAAAATTGTGTTAAATAATGCTTCTAGTGTTGGTATTATCTCCTATGCTATTATTTTATGAAGTTCAATTGGTATCTTAAAGCATTTTATGTGTAAATAATTGAAACGATCTTACCTCCAGGATCCATGCTGTGGAACAGAACACAGCCTCTGAAGTGTGACAGTCTTATAGCAGCGCTCCTGACATGGACTTCAGTGAGAGAAAGCAGGCAGTGAAACTTATCAACACTGATTGCTTAGGAGCTGTTAGCAGTAGTCTGGATGGTTGCGCAGAAAAACTTTCCCTGCATCTCCAGACTATAACTTTCATCAATACTCTCACTGAGAGGTTGACATAACTACTTAAAACTCCAGTCCTATCTAGAAGGGCAGATACGCTTTTTTCAGGACTCTCCAAATCTTCTGACACTTCTCTGCCACCTCCTATTGTGACGAAAGGCAAAGAATGACTGGAGTAATGAGAAAGTGGAGTAATGAGATATTTAAGCCTCCTCCTGGTGGCCAGGTGTTGTATTTCCCAACAGTAATGAATGAAGCCGTGGACTCTCCCTATCTTAGGAAGGAAAAAGGTAGCTCCACATTACAAAGAAGTCCCACAGGCAGAAGTTATGTCACCACCATTTATGTTGAAACAACACAGAGTGGTATCCAAAGTCTTGTAGATTAGACAGACCATATAGATACAAAGAGAGATGGATTACCTTTTATTAACACAAAATATCACTTTTGAAGGATCCAAAGTATATATTGTGTTCCCAGTCTTAACTGAACTTCAGAAACTTTCTGAGCAACAAAAGTATGTGGGATTCAGTGTTATAAATACGTACCTACGAGTATCCAAAACTGGTTTACATTGTTAACCCACAGTTATATACCTGGGTTAAATGAGTATCTCTACTTAACAGTGTGTTACCAAACAGATGGCAGAGTTTATCCACATTCATTTTTACAAAGAAAAGTATCATAGGAAATGGAGTGAACACTTAAGAAAGAAAAGTTAAAAGGTACACTGAACCCAAATGTTTTCTTTCGTGATTCAGATAGAGCATGAAATTTTAAGCAACTTTCTAATTTACTCCTATTATCAAATTGTATTCATTCTCTTGGTATCTTTATTAGAAATACAAGAATGTAAGTTTAGATGCCGGCCCATTTTTGGTGAACAACCTGGGTTGTCCTTGTTGATTGGTGGATAAATTCATCCACCAATAAAAAAGTGCTGTCCAGAGTACGAAACAAAAAAAAAGCTTAGATGCCATCTTTTTCAAATAAAGATAGCAAGAGAACGAAGAAAAATTGATAATAGGAGTAAATTATAAAGTTGCTTAAAATTTCATGCTCTATCTGAATCACGAAAGAAAAAAATTGGGTTCAGTGTCCCTTTAAATTTTATGGTGAATGTATCTACTGCATATGGTTCTAGGAGAGGAAAGCAAATGACAAACCTCTCTACTTCATGACTTTCAAGTGATCAACTTTGTTATTGTAGTCTCTCAATGCTGAATCAAAAGAAAAATTGTTCAGACTATGCTCACCCAGCAAAAACTACTGCCTTCTGAGATAGCCTGACTGGCATCTGCTTTAACCATCAAGGTTGAATGTTTTTGTCCTTTGCCAAATACTTGTTTCTTCTTGCATCAGAAAGACACTAAGTGCCTCCATGAAATTTGATAAAATAAACTATGTTGAGATTTTCCAACAAAACCCTTACTAATTATTTCTGGAGGCTATCTTGAAAGAGAAAAAATTATAAGTACCGAAATATGACAGGAGAAGCAAACAGAACATCCCAAGGGTGTACAAGAAAACCACAAGATTGTCTATATACTAGAGAGACAGAAAATGCTTCAAAAGGATACAGTAAAGTTACACCCCAACACTCCTAGTCTGCTGTTGCAGGCAACAAATTGTCCCCCATGTTGGTAGCTAAAAAGAGGGGAACACTCAAAATGCTTGGTCATATTCCAGTAGCAAACCTTTTGCTGACCTCAAAAGTGGTAATACACTTCATCACTAAATTACCATGGTCTTAAGTTTAAATAAAATTGAAGCAAGCAACAAGGGAAGGGTTTAGTAAGGGAAAGGAATCCAAAACCTATGGGAGGTTTCATCCTAATCTAAGAAGGCATGAGAATATTTCCACCAGTGAAAAAACAATTTATGTAAGAACTAATCTGATAAAGAAGAGTCATTAGAGAGGGAGAGAGAGGCAGCTATTTCCGCTGAGAAATGAAATCCACAAAAGTTCTTATAAAAAGAAGAATCAAACAGACAGCTGCTTGAAGAACTTTTCTACCAAAGACTGCTTCAGAAGAAGAAAATACATAAAAATGGTAACATTTAGAAAATGTATGCAAAGAATACCAAGTTGCTGCTCTGCAAATCTGATCAACTGAAGCTTCATTCTTAAAAGCCCACGAAGTGGCAACTGATCTAGTAGAATGAGCTGTAATTCTCTGAGGCGGAGACTGTCCCGCCTCCAAATAAGCCTTGTGAATTAAATGCTTTAACCAAGATGCCAAAATATAGCAGAGGCTTTCTGACCTTTCCTAGAAAAGACAACAAATAGACTAGAAGTCTTCCTGAAATCCTTAGTAGCCTTCACATAGTATTTCAAAGCTCTTACCACATCCAAAGAATGTAACGATTTCTCAAGAGAATTCTTAGGATTCGGACACAAAGAAGGAACAACAATTTCCCTACTAATGTTGTTAGAATTCACAACCTTAGGACGAAATTTAAATGAAGTCCGCAAAACAGCTTTATCCTGATGGAAAATCAGAAAAGGAGACTCACAAGAGAGCAGACAAATCAGAAACTCTTCTAGCAGAAGAGATAGCCAAAAGGAACAACACTTTCCAAGAAAGTAGTTTAATATCCAAAGAATGCATAGGCTCAAAAGGAGGAGCCTGCAAAGCCTTAAAAACAAAATTAAGACTCCATGGAGGAGAAATAGACTTAATAACAGGCTTGATACAGGCCAAAGCCTAAACAAAACAGTGAATATCAGGAAGTTTAACAATCTTTCTATGAAATAAAAGAGAAAGAGCAGAGATGTGTCCCTTCAAAGTACTTGCAGACAAACCTTTATCCAAACTGTCCTGAAGAAACTGTAAATTCTAGGAATTCTAAAAGAATGCCAAGAAAATTTATGAGAAGAACACCATGAAATATAGCTGTTCCCCACCCGATAATAAATCTTCCTTGAAACAGACTTACGAGCCTGCAACATAGTATTGATCACTGAGTCAGAGAAACCTCTAAGACTAAGCACTAAACAATCAATTTCCATACCTTCAAATTTAGTGATTTGAGATCCTGATGGAAAAACATCTCTTGAGACAGAAGGTCTGGCCTTAAAGGAAGTGACCAAGGTTGGCAACTGGACATCTGGACAAGATCCGCATACCAAAACCTTTGAGGCCATGCTGGTGCTATCAGAAACACATGCAATTGTTCTATTATGATCTTGGAGATCACTCTTGGAAGAACTAGAGGCGGAAAAATATAAGCAAGTTGGTAAGACCAAGGAACTGCTAACGCATCCACCATCCCCGTCCTAATGGCAAAGGACAAAAACATTCAACCTTGATGGTTAAAGCAGATGCGAGTCAGGCTATCTCAGGAGGCAGTAGTTTTTGCTGGGTGAGCATAGTCTGAACAAATTTTCTCTTGGTTCAGCATTGAGAGACTACAATGACAAAGTTGATCACTTCAAAGTCATGAAGTAGAGAGGTTTGTTATTTGCTTTCCTCTCCTAGAACCATATGCAGTAGATACTTTCACCAAAACTCCAAATTAGCCACTGGTAAACTTCTTAAACCTAGAAGGAGGATTAAAAGAAGCACCAGGCTTAGACCATTCTTTAGCATCTGGAACAGGAAAAACCTCAGGATTAATCAAAGAAGGTTTAAAAACAGGTTTTAAACGTTTAATGGTGTTGTTATCAAGAGGATCAGACTCCTCAATACCCAAAGTAACCAATACTTCTTTCAACAAAGACCGAATATATTCAATCTTAAAAAGATAAGAAGATTTACCAATTTCAATGTCTGAAGTAGGATCTTCTGAAGCAGAGAGATCCTCTTCGAGGAGGATATTTCAGTATGTTGTCGGTCATCACACATTTCATCAATTTTATGAGAAGTTTTAAAAGACCTTTTACGTTTATTAGAAGGTGGAATAGCAGGCATAGCCTTCTGTATTGCATCAGCAATATAATTTTTCATATCAACAGGGATATCATGTACATTAGAGGTTGAGGGAACAACAGGTGCTGTACTAGTACGTATAGAAACATTATCGGCATGCAAAAGATTATCATGACAACTGTTACATAATATAGCCGGAGATATAATCTCAGCTTGTTTACAACAGATACACTTAGCTTTGGTAGAACTGTGTTCAGGCAGCATGGTTCCTACAGTAGCTTCTGAGACAGGATCAGAGAGACATCATGCAAAATGTAAAAGAAAAAATAACATTTAAACAAAATATTAATTTTCCTCATATAGCAGTTTCAGGAATGGGAAAAAATGCATATGCTAAATAAGCAGAAAAGCAAACAGCTCTAGAATATAAAGAGAGCAGGGAGCATAAAGGAAGAGAGGTAATATAACCAAAAAAATATTTGGCACCAAGTATGACGCACGATGCAAAGCGACATTTTTTTAGGCGCCATAACAAGCACAACTTCGCGCCAAAAATGACGCAATAAAAAACAGCATTTTGCGCCCTCAAGAGGCTAGATTTGCCTGCAAATTTGAAATAAAAAACAAGACAAATTGGAAAAAAAAGACTAAACCCCAGGTAAGAAATTTTTTAAAAAATAACTTCCTTAAACATGATTCTCATGCTGAAACTGTTAGACTGCAAAGGGAAATACACATAGACCTGACTCATGGCAAATATAAGTAAATACATATATTTAAAAATTTATATTAATACATAAAGCGCCAAACATAGCTGAGAGTGTCTTAAATAATGATACATACTTACCGAAGACACACATCCACATATAGCAGATAGCCAAACCAGTACTGAAAACTATCAGCAAGAGGTAATGGTATAAGAGTATATCGTCGATCTGAAAAGGGAGGTAGGAGATGAATCCCTGCGACTGATAACAAAGAACCCTTGAAAAGATTTCCCATGAGTGAAACCATAAAAATCAACAGGCAATATTCCCTTCATGTCCCTCTGACAAACATTGTACTCTGAGAGGAATTGGGCTTCAGAATGTTTAGAAGCGCTTATCACAAATCACTTTCAGTGACATGCAAGGTATTTTCTGAAACATGCATTTTCTCTTCATTGTTGACTAATTTTGGATCCTTTAAATTCACAATTATCTTGTATAACAGTAATGCAAAAAATATATGCAGCAGAAAAACCCATTAGTAAAAGTGTTAGATAAGTAACAAAAACCTGGGTCCTCAGATAAGATTCAAGACCTGGCTGATAACTCGTATCAATAGTAGCCAATATGTGGTCTTCAAAAGACTAATTGTCGGTCACCATTTTGGTTGTAGGTTAGTATACAATTCTTTTCTTTACTCTTCATCCATATTTGAAAATATTTGCTTAAAACCACATTTATACTTGGAAAATTGCCAAAAATAAACAACCTTGCAGAGAAACCACTCCATACTATGAATCTTAAAGAAACACAAACCCAGTTTTTTTTCTTTCATGATTTAGATAGAACATAAAATTTTAAACAACTTTCTAATTTACTTCTATTATCATATTTTCTTTGTTTTCTTGTTATCCTTATTTGAAAAGCAGAATTGTAAGCTCAAGAGTGTGCACGTGTCTGCAGAACTATATAGCCGCAGTTTTGCAACAATGTTATACATTAGAGGTAGCACTAGATGGCAGCACTATTTCCTGTCATGTAGTGCTTCAGGCATGTGCACGGTACCTACCTAGGTATCTCTTCAACAAAGAATAACATGAGAATGAAAACAATTTTTCTAATAGAAGTAAATTGGAAACTTTAAAAATTGTATTCTCTATCTGAATAATGAAAGACATTTTTTGGGTTTAATGTCCCTTTAACTTGATTGAGTGACTGCCAAAAACAAAAACTGTAGAAAAACTCAACTGATGAGAAGAGTGACAATTTTTTCCTGATGTTAGTCTAAGGAACTGCCGTTCCATTGGAACAACCATCAGAGGAACAACATATTACAAGTGTTTAAAGAGTAACAAAATCTTTAGCTTGGAACAGTGAGTTGGTCTGTAATTTGAAATATATATTTCCTTTGTTTGCCACTGCAAAACTGGAAAATGTGCACTGAACTGGTTAAGTAGTTTTTCAGGTATTTAAAGGGACATAAAACTCAATGTTTTATGATTTAGATAGAGCATGTGATTATAAATAACTTTCCAATTTAGTATAATCTAATTTGTTTTGTTCGCTTGATATACTTTGTTAAAAATGATACCTAGGTAGGCTCAGGAGCTGCTGATTGGTGGCTACACATATATGGTTTAATGTTATTGGCTCACTGTGTGCTCAGCTAGCTCCTTCAACAGGATACTGCGAGAATAAAGCTAATTCGAAAATAGAAGTAAATTGTAAAGCTGTTGAAAGTTGTTCAAGTATTTTACCTAGCTTAGACAAAACAAATAAATGTACTTTTAATTGATTTAAATGTGGTAAAATAAACCAGAAAAAAACAAATAAACAATCAAAATACAAATTATATATGAAAAATTTAAATAATTTGAAAAAAAGTAAATCATTTTGAGGAAGGAAGAAGACTGCAAAAATAAAGCGTAGAAAACATATGACGTGCTTTCTGATATACTGGAATGTTGTTTTTCTAATGACTTTAAATGTGCAAACAACAACAGCAGAAATTTCAAACCACTATAAAAAGCGGTTTTGTTTTACACAACAATGACACAATATTACACACATTATATTTACAGCTATTCTTTAGTGTTTATGAAACTAAAATAATACTGATCAAATAATATAGTATGCAATGGCAGCAATTCAGTGATTACATTTAATATAATTCAAACAAATGCATATGCCATGTGCCTCTCTCTTTACGAATCATTTGCATACCTTGCAGCATTAGAGTAGCAGAAAATCAATATATTTAGAAACTGTTTGATAAACAGTGTAATTGCTTGACTTGTTATGCACTATTAGGCTCTGTACACTTACAGCTCCTAAAACATTTTACCATATGATCTGCAAATTTGCCATAAAATGAATCTTTTTACATAATAGAATCTTTTTACTTGTGCTACTGGTTGTAGATGTAAACTATTAACAGTTGATTTAGTCTCCTTATGTAGTTAAAATGCATTAAAAAATGTAGCACACTTTTACCGCTACTACACTGAACAAATTGCAGCATTAAAATAACATGATTATGGACTGTGTCACATGATGCGACACTTGTAGTCAGGACATCAAAAGTGTAGGCATCTATACATAACTGGCAGGAATCACATGATGTTCCTTGAACGTGAACATACCTTCATGGATAATGCGCTTTTCCTACTATTCCTTACAAGGGGGTATTTGGAAATAGCATAATTTTTAAATTGTATGGGGGGGGGGAGGATACATCAGTAACTGAAATATACACTTATGGAAGAAATAAAAAACGTGAATAAGTTAAGTTGCAAATTGTAAAAAGGTATGGAAAGTTTTTGAATGATTGTCCAAAAAATTAATTTTAAAGGAGAATAAATAAAATTTGAGTAAACCGCACAAAATTCTGTAGATACCACCTTGGGAAAAAACATAATTTATGTAAGAACTTACCTGATAAATTAATTTCTTTCATATTGGCTAGAGTCCATGAGCTAGTGACGTATGGGATATACAATCCTGCTAGGAGGGGCAAAGTTTCCCAAACCTCAAAATGCCTATAAATACACCCCTTACCACACCAACAATTCAGTTTAACAAATAGCCAAGTAGTGGGGTGATAGAAAAAGGAGTAAGTCCACGGATTTCATCCTTACTTGTGGGATATTAACCTCCTGCTAACAGGAAGTGGCAAAGAGCACCACAGCAGAGCTGTATATATAGCCCCTCCCCCCTCAGTCATTCGTCCGAAGGTATAGGAAGAGAAAAGGAAAGGCTAAAAGGTGCAGAGGTGACTGAAGTTTACCAAAAATAAATAAATCTGTCTTAAAAAGAACAGGATGGGCCGTGGACTCGTCATATCGTAAAATAAATTAATTTATCAGGTAAGCATAAATTTACTTTTCTTTTACAAAGATATGACGAGTCCACGGATTTCATCCTTACTTGTGGGATACTAATACCAAAGCAAAAGGACAAGGAACCTAAACAGAAGGCACCACTGCTTGAAGAACCTTTCTCCCAAAAATAGCCTCAGGAGAAGCAATAGTATCAAATTTGTAAAATTTGGAAAAAGTATGAAGGGATAACCAAGTCGCAGCCTTACAAATCTGTTTAACAGAAGCATCGTTTTTAAAAGCCCATGTGGAAGCCACAGCCCTAGTAGAATGAGCCGTAATTCTTTCAGGAGGCTGCTGTCCAGCAGTCTCATATGCCAGGCGGATGATACTTCTCAGCCAAAAAGAAAGAGAGGTAGCCGTAGCTTTCTGACCCCTATGCTTTCCAGAATAAACAATGAATAATGAAGATGATTGACGGAAATCCTTGGTTGCCTGTAAGAAAAACTTCAAGGCACGGACCACGTCCAGATTGTGTAACAGACGCTCCTTCTTAGAAGAAGGATTAGGACACAATGAAGGAACAACAATTTCTTGATTAATGTTCTTATTTGAAACAACCTTAGGAAGAAAACCAGGCTTGGTACGTAAAACCACCTTATCAGAATGAAATATAAGATAAGGTGAATCACATTGTAAAGCTGAAAGCTCAGAAACTCTTCGAGCAGAAGAGATAGCAACTAAAGACAGAACTTTCCAAGATAACAATTTAATATCTATGGAATGCATGGGTTCAAACGGAACCCCCTGAAGAACTCTAAGAACTAAATTCAAACTCCAGGGAGGAGTAACAGGTCTATATACAGGCTTAATTCTAGTTAAAGCCTGACAAAAAGACTGAACATCCGGCACATTTGCCAAACGTTTGTGAAGCAAAATTGACAAAGCAGAAATTTGTACCTTTAAAGAACTTGCTGATAACCCTTTCTCCAATCCTTCTTGAAGAAAAGACAGAAGCCTTGGAATCTTAGTTTTACTCCATGAGTAACCCTTGGATTCACACCAATAAAGATATTTACGCCATATCTTATGATAGATTTTTCTAGTGACAGGCTTTTGAGCCTGTATCAACGTATCAATGACTGAATCAGAGAATCCTCGTTTCGATAAATCAAGCGTTCAATCTCCACGCAGTCAGCTGCAGAGAAATTAGATTTGGATGTTGAAAATGTCCTTGAATGAGAAGGTCCTGTCTCAAAGGAAGTTTCCATGGTGACAGAGATGACATATCCACTAGATCCGCATACCAAGTCCTGCGTGGCCACGCAGGCGCAATCAGGATTACTGAAGCTCTCTCCTGTTTGATTCAAGCAATCACGCGTGAAAGGAGAGGAAATGGTGGAAACACATAAGCCAGGCTGAACTACCAAGGCACTGCCATGGCATCTATCAGTTCGGCCTGTGGATCCCTTGACCTGGATCCATATCTCTGGAGCTTGGCATTCTGTTGAGACGCCATTAGATCCAATTCTGGTCTGCCCCATCTGAGAATCAGTGAGGCAAATACCTCCGTATGGAGTTCCCACTCCCCCGGATAAAAAGTCTGATGACTTAGAAAATCCTCTTCCCAATTTTCTACTCCTGGGATGTAGATTGCTGACAAATAACAAGAGTGGGTCTCCGCCCATCGGATTATCTTGGATACTTCTATCATCGCTAAGGAACTCTTTGTTCCCCCCTGATGATTGATATATGCCACAGTCGTGATGTTGTCCGACTGGAACCTGATGAATTTTGCCGAAGTCAACTGAGGCCACGCCAGAAGCGCATTGAATATTGCTCTCAGTTCCAGAATATTGATTGGAAGTAGAGACTCCACCTGAGTCCAAACACCCTGAGCCTTCAGGGTGTTCCAGACTGCACCCCATCCCAGAAGGCTGGCATCCGTTGTCACTATCACCCACGAGGGTCTGCAGAAACAAGTCCCCTGTGACAGATGATCCAGCGACACCCACCAAAGAAGAGAGTCTCTGGTTACTCGATCCAGATTTATCTGAGGAGATAAATTTGCATAATACCCATTCCACTGTCCGAGCATGCACAGCTGCAGTGGTCTGAGATGAAAGCGGGCAAACGAAATTATATCCATTGCCGCTACCATTAATCCTCCATGCACTGAGCCACTGATGGCCGATGAATGGACTGAAGTGCTTGGCAAGTATTCAGAATCTTTGTTTTTCTGACCTCTGTCAGAAAAATTTTCATGTCTACCGAGTCTATAAGAGTTCCCAGAAATGAAACCCTTGTCCGTGGAACTAATGAACTCTTTTCTATGTTCACTTTCCAACCGTGAGATCTCAGGAAAGACAATATTATGTCCGTGTGAGATTTTGTCAATTGATAATTCGACGCCTGAATCAGAATGTTATCCAGATAAGGCGCTACTGCTATACCCCGCGGTCTGAGAACCGCTAAAAGAGACCCTAGAACTTTTGTGAAAATTCTGGGTGCCGTGGCAAGACCGAAAGGAAGAGCCACAAACTGATAGTGTTTGTCCAGGAAGGCAAACCTTAAGAACCGATGATGATCCTTGTGAATAGGGATATGAAGGTATGCATCCTTCAAATCCACGGTAGTCATATATTGACCCTCCTGAATCATTTGTAAGATTGTTCGTATAATCTCCATTTTGAACGATGGGACTCTGAGAAATTTGTTTAGACACTTGAGATCTAAAATGGGTCTGAAAGTTCTTTCTTTTTTGGGAACTACAAAAAGATGAGTAAAACCTGTCCCAGCTTTGGAACGGGACAAATTACTCCCATGGTATAGAGGTCTTTTACACAGCATAAGAACGCCTCTCTCTTTATCTGGTCTACAGATAATCGTGAAAGATGAAATCTCCCCCTTGGGAGAAAATCCTTGAATTCTAGTTGATACCCGTGGGTCACTATTTCTAGTGCCCAGGAGTCCTGAACATCTCTTGCCCAAGCCTGAGCAAAGAGAGAAAGTCTGCCCCATACCAGATCCGGTCCCAGATCGAGGGCTTCATGCTGTCTTGGAAGCAGCAGCGTGCTTCTAGGATTGTTTACCCTTATTCCAAGTCTGGTTGGGTCTCCAGACTGACTTAGATTGAGCAAAATTCCCTTCCTGCTTTGTGGAGGAAGAAGAAGCAGAGGGTCCTCCTTTATAGTTTCGAAAGGAACGAAAATGATTCTTTTTACCCCTCATTTTAACAGACTTATCCTGAGATAGAGTAAATAATTTATTTAAAAGACCTAATTTTTTATCCATAGGGTCTTTGAAAGCACAACTATCCTCAATAGGTATAGTTGTACGCTTAGCCAAAATAGATATTGCTCCCTCTACCTTAGGGACCGTTTGCCACAAGTGCCGAGGGAAACATTTTCTTAAAAAGTAGGAGGAGGAGAGAATGGTATGCCTGGTCTATCCAATTCCTTTTTAACAATTTCCGAAATTCTTTTAGGAACCGGAAAAACATCAGTGTAGTAGGTACCTCTAAATATTTGTCCATCTTACTCAATTTCTCTAGTGGTATTATAATATGTTCACAATCATCCAGAGTCGCTAAAACCTCCCTAAGTAACAGACGTAGGTGTTCAAGCTTAAATTTAAATGACATTACGTCCGAATCTGTCTGAGGTAATATATTTCCTGGGTCTGAAAGTTCCCCCTCAGACAGCAATTCCCTAACCCCCAACTCAGAACATTGTGAGGGAACATCGAAAAAAGCTAATAAAGCACCAGAGGATTCAGTATTTACATTAATACCTGAACTACTGCGTTTACCCTGTAACACTGGTAATTTGGATAATACCTCTGTAAGAGTAGTTGACATAACTGCAGCCATATCCTGCAGAGTAAAAGTATTAAACGCACTAGAAGTACTAGGCGTTGCTTGTGTGGGTGTTAAAGGTTGTGACACTTGGGGAGAATTAGATGGCATATCCTGATTCCCTTCAAACTGAGAATCATGCCTAGGCATACTTTTATTACTTAAAATATGCTTCTTACATTGTAAGGCCCTTTCAGTACAAGAGGCACACAATGTAAGTGGGGTTCCACAATGGCTTTTAAACACATAGAACAATTAGTATCCTCAATGTCAGACATGTAGAAAATAGACTAACAGTATTTTAAACACTTTGAACAATTTTCCAAAAAAATGTACTGTGCCTTTAAAAATAAAAAAGCGTACAATTTTTCCAAAACTGCAAAAAAAGCTAAATAAATGTTTAGCAACACATATTTGAAGTGCCCAAAAATGATTGCACTTAAGATCAATAGGCAAAAATAACATTATCAGTACATTTATAGGGAAAAAAATACAATTTATTAAAAAAAATGACCCCTGCACCTCGCCACAGCTCTGCTGTGGCGCCTGCCTGCCCTTAAAGTGCTTGAAAATGATTATACCACGATCCGGTCATCAGAGCATAAGTTAAGACCTAACCAGAGCTCATGTCTGATGCCTAATGAGCAAAAATGTACTGCGCCCTCGGAGCGCGCAAAAAATAAGCCCCGCCAATTGAGGGCGGTCACAAACAAATCCAAAATACCGCATAGGAAGCGGTTAGAACAAAAAACCAAGTGGTCCCCAAAAAAACCTTAAAATACTGCAGCCCTTAATAGAAATAAAATAACGAGCTGCCTCTCCCAGTGTCCATAACAAACACCCAATATGTCACAAAAACGTTTTAAATAAAGGATTTAAATTAACACCTCTCCTTTAAAACCAGATCCACTTTAACCCCTTTTATAGCAAAAAATGTCAGCCATTCTGATATAACAGGTCTCCTCAGAAAAAAAGACTGAACATACCTTAATGCTAATAGCATGCAGCTGTTCTCCACTCTGAAGATTTCTTTACACTACCTTCAGCATTCAGTGGGAACCAATGTGGATCTTAGTTACGTCTGCTAAGATCATCAACCTCAGGGCAGAAAACTTCTTCCATTTCCCCCTGAGGAAAATAGTACACACCGGTACCATTTGAAAATAAAAAACTTCTTGATTGAAGAAACTAAAACTAATACCTCACTTCACCTCTTCCTAGTATAACACAGGCAAAGAGAATGACTGAGGGTGGAGGGGAAGGGAGGGGCTATATATACAGCTCTGCTGTGGTGCTCTTTGCCACTTCCTGTTAGCAGGAGGTTAATATCCCACAAGGATGAAATCCGTGGACTCGTCATATCTTTGTAAAAGAAAAGGGTGGGTCTCATGGACTCTTGCCAATATGAAAGAAATTAAGTTCTTACATAAATTAGGCTTTCTTTCATCTAATTGGCGCAAATTCTCCATCATAAACCTATAACCAGGCTTCTCCGCTGCAGGAGGTTTAGATGACACAGACTCCAACCCAGAAGGGGCCTCCTCCAAAGAGTCGGAGTGGGCCTTGTCCTCGTATAGAGCCTCTGGATCTTCCATCGGCCTTTACCTTAAAAGTAAAAGGAGGATGCGAGTGGGAAGGTGCTTCCTGAGGAGCAGAGCCCCCAGAGGCCGATGGTTCCGAAGACCCAGAGCCCCCAGAGGCCGATGGTTCCGAAGACCCAGGGTCCCCGAGCCCGAGGGACCCGGTAAACTATCCAGGCATGAGAGACAAGATTGGCAGACTTGCAATAACAGGGCCAAATTACGGCTCTCATCCTAGGGCCTCTCAGAATTACAATCCTCATCCGAGGACGATTCGGAATTGGAAATAAAAATAGTCCCGGCATTGGAATCCTCCATGGCTTAAGACTGTACATGATAAACAGATATTGGAAAAACGACTGGCACCTGACACCAATGGCTGGGGGCACTCACCACCTCCTATGACCAGACCTCAGCGGAGCAGACTATTTCCTCCATCGCCGCACAGTCAGGAATGCGGAAGGGGAAGAAGCCCCACCCAAGCGTAGAAAGAACAAGCCAATATGTGCCACATAGGCATGTGTCTCGGCCCCAGAGCCCCTATGCACATACACAAGCAGGTTCAATCACATAAGAAATGCTTGCTTACCTGTTCACTATACACCCTAAGGAGGAATTATCCCGTGATTCCCAGATCGGAGCAAAAGGTGCCTCAGCGAGGTCCGTACTTGACTGTCATAATAAACACATTACAGAAAACGGAATAAAATGAAACGATCGTACCGGAATCTAAGCCATGGAACAGGAACACGGCCCTTCAAGTGTGACGAATAGTAGCATCGCCTCCGTCATGGACTTGAGAGAAGACAGCATGTAGCAAAGCGAAGTTCGGCAACGCCAAGTGCCAAAAACGGAGTTGTGAATACAAGTCGGGATGATGACGCAGATGAAGCTCCCACTGCATCACCGGACTCTCACTTTCGCCCAGGACCTCCAGGAGAGACTGACAGGACTACTTAAAACTCCCGTCCCATGTCGAAGGGTAGCACCCTCCATAAGAGACACATGAAAATAAAATAATTTTAAAGAAAACTTCTGACACATCTCTGCCAACCTCCTGGGATGAAAGGCAATGAATGACTGGGGGATAGGGGAAGTGGGAGGAGTATTTATGCCTTTTGGCTGGTGGGTCGTTGCCTCCTCCTGGTGGCCAGGTTCTTATTTCCCATAAGTAATGAATGCGGCTGTGGACTCTTTCCCATTAGGAAGAAAAACAAGAAAAAACAAGCTGCACAAAATCTATAAGGCTGATCTGCCTAAGAAAGTAAAGTGCTCACCAAATACAATGGAAACTCGGGCTGGTAAGTCAGGGGTCAACGCGTTTTGGCCTTGGATAAGGCCTTTTTCAAGACAATCAATTGAAAAAAATCTTATCCAAGGCTGAAACGTGTCGAACCGTGGTTTTGATGGGGGGATATCACGTCATGACGATCGTGCCGCTTGGAGACATCCTCTAGAAGCATCGACACATACTCTCTTTCCTTATCATTGGAAATATATATTTTGTATTCTTTTTTTGCTATGTTCTGGACTTTTCCACATTAAGTACCACTGTGATTTATATTTTTTCTTGACATTTATTTCCACTGGACTTTTTACTACTCTCTTCTATGCATGCATATATTTTTCAAGTTTTTCTCCTTTTTTGTCAGCTGAATTTTGGGACTTTGAGCCCCCTTTTAGTGTACACTAATTTCCATGTTTTTTATGGTTTTTAACCACATAACTGTACATTCTATATCTTTAGTGCCCCCATTGTGGTGCATCGCTGTGCTTTTAAAATTGTGTTGTTTTTATATGTTATGATATATTAAATATGTTTAAGCACTTTCACACTTTTAACCCATTTCTACATTTTTACGCACACTTAAGTCCTTGTTTATGATGGTGCTTTTATTCCCTCTTCACTAGACAGGGTTGCCATGGACACTACTAAACATAACAATCACGCACAGTTCTGCCTCACAAAAATACACTAAGTTTGCATGTTTAAGCCAACAGGTGCCTTTTTAACAAAATATTGAATAAATAATTAATAAAATAAAGTCTGTAGAACCCAAAAGGTAAACAGGCATATACAGGGAGTGCAGAATTATTAGGCAAATGAGTATTTTGACCACATCATCCTCTTTATGCACGTTGTCTTACTCCAAGCTGTATAGGCTCGAAAGCCTACTACCAATTAAGCATATTAGGTGATGTGCATCTCTGTAATGAGAAGGGGTGTGGTCTAATGACATCAACACCCTATATCAGGTGTGCATAATTATTAGGCAACTTCCTTTCCTTTGGCAAAATAGGTCAAAAGAAGGACTTGACAGGCTCAGAAAAGTCAAAAATAGTGAGATATCTTGCAGAGGGATGCAGCACTCTTAAAATTGCAAAGCTTCTGAAGCGTGATCATCGAGCAATCAAGCGTTTCATTCAAAATAGTCAACAGGGTCGCAAGAAGTGCGTGGAAAAACCAAGGCGCAAAATAACTGCCCATGAACTGAGAAAAGTCAAGCGTGCAGCTGCCAAGATGCCACTTGCCACCAGTTTGGCCATATTTCAGAGCTGCAACATCACTGGAGTGCCCAAAAGCACAAGGTGTGCAATACTCAGAGACATGGCCAAGGTAAGAAAGGCTGAAAGACGACCACCACTGAACAAGACACACAAGCTGAAACGTCAAGACTGGGCCAAGAAATATCTCAAGACTGATTTTTCTAAGGTTTTATGGACTGATGAAATGAGAGTGAGTCTTGATGGGCCAGATGGATGGGCCCGTGGCTGGATTGGTAAAGGGCAGAGAGCTCCAGTCCGACTCAGACGCCAGCAAGGTGGAGGTGGAGTACTGGTTTGGGCTGGTATCATCAAAGATGAGCTTGTGGGGCCTTTTCGGGTTGAGGATGGAGTCAAGCTCAACTCCCAGTCCTACTGTCAGTTTCTGGAAGACAACTTCTTCAAGCAGTGGTACAGGAAGAAGTCTGCATCCTTCAAGAAAAACATGATTTTCATGCAGGACAATGCTCCATCACACGCGTCCAAGTACTCCACAGCGTGACTGGCAAGAAAGGGTATAAAAGAAGAAAATCTAATGACATGGCCTCCTTGTTCACCTGATCTGAACCCCATTGAGAACCTGTGGTCCATCATCAAATGTGAGATTTACAAGGAGGGAAAACAGTACACCTCTCTGAACAGTGTCTGGGAGGCTGTGGTTGCTGCTGCACGCAATGTTGATGGTGAACAGATCAAAACACTGACAGAATCCATGGATGGCAGGCTTTTGAGTGTCCTTGCAAAGAAAGGTGGCTATATTGGTCACTGATTTGTTTTTGTTTTGTTTTTGAATGTCAGAAATGTATATTTGTGAATGTTGAGATGTTATATTGGTTTCACTGGTAAAAATAAATAATTGAAATGGGTATATTTTAGTTTTTTGTTAAGTTGCCTAATAATTATGCACAGTAATAGTCACCTGCACACACAGATATCCCCCTAAAATAGCTATAACTAAAAACAAACTAAAAACTACTTCCAAAACTATTCAGCTTTGATATTAATGAGTTTTTTGGGTTCATTGAGAACATGGTTGTTGTTCAATAATAAAATTAATCCTCAAAAATACAACTTGCCTAATAATTCTGCACTCCCTGTAGAGTGAAACCTCAAATGAACCACTAGGTCTGCTTCCACAATAAGACACACACACATTTAAAAGATAGTTTTTTTTTACTAAGGAGTCTAGATATTTAGCTACAGAGAAACAAAGTTGATCCCAGTAACATAGTAATTTTGTGAGGTTAAAATTATAATAATAAAAATAAATATATACACACACATATATATATATATATATATATATATATATATATATATATATATATATATATATATATATTAGGGCTGGGTGATTAACCTCGATAAACAGCAGCCATTTAAAAACTGCGATAGACTGAGGTTTTTATGGGGGGGCGGGGTCTGGGGGGACATCACGTCATGACGATCGTGCTGTGTGGATACAATGGAAGGAGACGGTCCAAGACCACCGGTAACTGAGCATATAGCTAGGCAGAGGAGCCGTGTACACACAGCAGTTAGAAGAGGCGGCACTGCGGGGCATAGAAGAGTGGAGACACGTGGTCAATGTGGGGTGGATTGCTCACTCAGGCGAGCTGGAAGCAAGCAAGTAAGAAACTTGCACTACAAGCTGGATAAGGCAGCAATCTGACTGCACTGCCACTGTCTGTAGGGTTATAAATAAAGTAAACAAGCTCCGAGGAGAGGGAGGGGGGAAGGAGGCTCCGTGGAAGTGAAAAAAGTCTGAACAACAGATAGGGCACTGCTCTGGCATATATAATTATACCTGGAAATTTATCCAATAAAAACAGAATTTATGCTTACCTGATAAATTACTTTCTCCAACGGTGTGTCCGGTCCACGGCGTCATCCTTACTTGTGGGATATTCTCTTCCCCAACAGGAAATGGCAAAGAGTCCCAGCAAAGCTGGCCATATAGTCCCTCCTAGGCTCCGCCCACCCCAGTCATTCGACCGACGGACAGGAGGAAATATATATAGGAGAAACCATATGGTACCGTGGTGACTGTAGTTAGAGAAAATAATTCATCAGACCTGATTAAAAAACCAGGGCGGGCCGTGGACCGGACACACCGTTGGAGAAAGTAATTTATCAGGTAAGCATAAATTCTGTTTTCTCCAACATTGGTGTGTCCGGTCCACGGCGTCATCCTTACTTGTGGGAACCAATACCAAAGCTTTAGGACACGGATGAAGGGAGGGAGCAAATCAGGTTACCTAAACGGAAGGCACCACAGCTTGCAAAACCTTTCTCCCAAAAATAGCCTCCGAAGAAGCAAAAGTATCAAATTTGTAAAATTTGGCAAAAGTGTGCAGTGAAGACCAAGTCGCTGCCTTACATATCTGGTCAACAGAAGCCTCAGCCCTAGTGGAGTGAGCTGTGATTCTTTCAGGAGGCTGCCGTCCGGCAGTGTCATAAGCCAATCGGATAATGCTTTTAAGCCAAAAGGAAAGAGAGGTAGCAGTCGCTTTTTGACCTCTCCTTTTACCAGAATAAACAACAAACAAGGAAGATGTTTGTCTGAAATCTTTAGTAGCCTCTAAATAGAACTTTAGAGCACGGACAACGTCCAAATTGTGTAACAAACGTTCCTTCTTTGAAACTGGATTCGGACACAAAGAAGGTACAACTATCTCCTGGTTAATATTTTTGTTAGAAACAACTTTCGGAAGAAAACCAGGCTTAGTACGCAAAACCACCTTATCTGCATGGAACACCAGATAGGGCGGAGAATACTGCAGAGCAGATAACTCTTAAACTCTTCTAGCAGAAGAAATAGCAAACAAAAACAAAATTTTCCAAGATAGTAACTTAATATCTATGGAATGTAAAGGTTCAAATGGAACCCCTTGAAGAACTGAAAGAACTAGATTTAGACTCCAGGGAGGAGTCAAAGGTCTGTAAACAGGCTTGATCCTAACCAGAGCCTGAACAAATGCTTGAACATCTGGCACAGCTGCCAGTCTTTTGTGCAGTAAAACAGATAAAGCAGAGATCTGTCCCTTTAGAGAACTTGCAGATAATCCTTTCTCCAAACCTTCTTGTAGAAAGGATAGAATCTTAGGAATTTTTATCTTGTTCCATGGGAATCCTTTGGATTCACACCAACAGATATATTTTTTCCATATTTTATGGTAAATCTTTCTAGTTACAGGCTTTCTAGCCTGAATCAGAGTATCTATTACAGAATCTGAAAATCCACGCTTTGATAAAATCAAGCGTTCAATCTCCAAGCCGTCAGTTGGAGGGAAACCAGATTCGGATGTTCGAATGGACCCTGAACAAGAAGGTCCTGTCTCAAAGGTAGCTTCCATGGTGGAGCCGATGACATATTCACCAGGTCTGCATACCAAGTCCTGCGTGGCCACGCAGGAGCTATCAAGATCACTGAGGCCCTCTCCTGATTGATCCTGGCTACCAGCCTGGGAATGAGAGGAAACGGTGGGAATACATAAGCTAGGTTGAAGGTCCAAGGTGCTACTATAGTGCATCTACTAGGGTCGCCTTGGGATCCCTGGATCTGGACCCGTAGCAAGGAACCTTGAAGTTCTGACGAGACGCCATCAGATCCATGTCTGGAATGCCCCATAATTGAGTTATTTGGGCAAAGATTTCCGGATGGAGTTCCCACTCCCCCGGATGGAATGTCTGACGACTCAGAAAATCCGCTTCCCAATTTTCCACTCCTGGGATGTGGATCGCAGACAAGTGGCAGGAGTGATCCTCCGCCCATTGAATTATTTTGGTCACTTCTTTCATCGCCAGGGAACTCCTTGTTCCCCCCTGATGATTGATATATGCAACGGTCGTCATGTTGTCTGATTGGAACCTTATGAATTTGGCCTTTGCTAGTTGAGGCCAAGCTCTGAGAGCATTGAATATCGCTCTCAGTTCCAGAATGTTTATCGGGAGAAGAGACTCTTCCCGAGACCATAGACCCTGAGCTTTCAGGGATTCCCAGACCGCGCCCCAGCCCACTAGACTGGCGTCAGTCGTGACAATGACCCACTCTGGTCTGCGGAAGCTCATTCCCTAGGACAGATTGTCCAGGGTCAGCCACCAACGGAGTGAATCTCTGGTCTTTTGATCTACTTGAATCATCGGAGACAAGTCTGTATAATCCCCATTCCACTGTTTGAGCATGCACAGTTGTAATGGTCTTAGATGAATTCGTGCAAAAGGAACTATGTCCATTGTTGCAACCATCAATCCTATTACTTCCATGCACTGCGCTATGGAAGGACGAGGAACAGAATGAAGTACTTGACAAGAGCTTAGAAGTTTTGATTTTCTGACCTCTGTCAGAAAAATCCTCATTTCTAAGGAATCTATTATTGTTCCCAAGAAGGGAACTCTTGTCGACGGGGACAGAGAACTTTTTTCTTTGTTCACCTTCCATCCGTGAGATCTGAGAAAGGCTAGGACGATGTCCGTATGAGCCTTTGCTTTTGACAGGGACGACGCTTGTATTAGGATGTCGTCCAAGTAAGGTACTACTGCAATGCCCCTTGGTCTTAGAACCGCTAGAAGGGACCCTAGTACCTTTGTGAAAATCCTTGGAGCAGTGGCTAATCCGAATGGAAGTGCCACAAACTGGTAATGCTTGTCCAGAAAAGCGAACCTTAGAAACTGATGATGTTCCTTGTGGATAGGAATATGTAGGTACGCATCCTTTAAATCCACGGTAGTCATAAATTGACTTTCCTGGATGGTGGGTAGGATCGTTCGAA
Source organism: Bombina bombina (assembly GCF_027579735.1). NCBI lineage: Eukaryota > Metazoa > Chordata > Amphibia > Anura > Bombinatoridae > Bombina > Bombina bombina. Next base: position 396,847,227 of record NC_069500.1, on the reverse strand, counting down.
TAGTTTCCATTTTGAACGATGGTACCCTGAGAAATTTGTTTAGGATCTTCAAATCCAAAATTGGTCTGAATGTTCCCTCTTTTTTGGGAACTACGAACAGATTGGAATAAAATCCCATTCCTTGTTCTCTTATTGGAACTGGATGTATCACTCCCATCTTTAACAGGTCTTCTACACAATGTAAGAATGCCTGTCTCTTTATTTGGTTTGAGGATAAGTGAGACCTGTGGAACCTTCCCCTTGGGGGTAGTTCCTTGAATTCCAGGAGATAACCTTGAGAAACTATTTCTAGCGCCCAAGGATCCTGAACATCTCTTGCCCAAGCCTGAGCAAAGAGAGAGAGTCTGCCCCCCACTAGATCCGGTCCCGGATCGGGGGCTATCCCTTCATGCTGTTTTGGTAGCAGTGGTAGGCTTCTTGGCCTGCTTACCCTTGTTCCAGCCTTGCATTGGTTTCCAGGCTGGTTTGGGCTGTGAGGCATTACCCTCTTGCTTAGAGGATGCAGAATTAGAGGCTGGTCCGTTTCTGCGAAAGGGACGAAAATTAGGCTTATTCTTAGCCTTAAAAGACCTATCCTGTGGGAGGGCGTGGCCCTTTCCCCCAGTGATGTCTGAAATAATCTCTTTCAATTCTGGTCCAAATAATGTTTTACGTTTGAAAGGGATGTTAAGCAATTTTGTCTTGGAAGACACATCCGCTGACCAAGACTTTAGCCAAAACGCTCTGCGCGCCACGATAGCAAACCCTGAATTTTTCGCCGCTAATCTAGCTAATTGCAAAGCGGCATCTAAAACAAAAGAGTTAGCCAATTTAAGTGCGTGAACTCTGTCCATAACCTCCTCATATGGAGTTTCTCTACTGAGCGACTTTTCTAGTTCCTCGAACCAGAAACACGCTGCCGTAGTGACAGGAACAATGCATGAAATTGGTTGTAGAAGGTAACCTTGCTGTACAAAAATCTGTTTAAGTAAACCTTCTAATTTTTTATCCATAGGATCTTTAAAAGCACAACTATCTTTGATAGGAATAGTAGTGCGTTTGTTTAGAGTAGAAACTGCCCCCTCGACCTTGGGGACTGTCTGCCATAAGTCCCTTCTGGGGTCGACTATAGGAAATAATTTCTTAAATATAGGGGGGGGAACAAAAAGGTATGCTGGGCTTTTCCCACTCTTTATTTACTATGTCCGCCACCCGCTTGGGTATAGGAAAAGCGTCGGGGGCACCGGAACCTCTAGGAACTTGTCCATCTTACATAATTTCTCTGGAATGACCAAATTGTCACAATCATCCAGAGTAGATAACACCTCCTTAAGCAGTGCGCGGAGATGTTCTAATTTAAATTTAAATGTCACAACATCAGGTTCAGCTTGATGAGAAAATTTTCCTGAATCTGAGATTTCTCCATCAGACAAAACCTCCCTCATGGCCCCTTCAGATTGGTGTGAGGGTATGTCAGAACAATTATCATCAGCGCCCTCTTGCTCTTCAGTGTTTAAAACAGAGCAATCGCGCTTTCTCTGATAAGTAGGCATTTTGGATAAAAGATTTGCTATGGAGTTATCCATTACAGCCGTTAATTGTTGCATGGTAATAAGTATTGGCGCACTAGATGTACTAGGGGCCTCCTGTATGGGCAAAACTGGTGTAGACACAGTAGGGGATGATGTAGTATCATGTTTACTCCCCTCATTTGAGGAATCATCTTGGGCAGTATCATTATCTGTGGCATTACTGTCCTTACTTTGTTTGGACGCTATGGCACAATTATCACATAAATTTAAATGGGGAGACACATTGGCTTTCATACATATAGAACATAGCTTATCTGAAGGTACAGACATGTTAAACAGGCTTAAACTTGTCAACAAAGCACAAAAAACGTTTTAAAATAAAACCGTTACTGTCTCTTTAAATTTCAAACTGAAAACACTTTATTACTGAATATGTGAAAAAGTATGAAGGAATTGTTCAAAAATTACCATTACCATAAGCATTAAAAGTATTGCACACCAAATTTCAGAGCTTTAACCCTTAAAATAACGGAACCGGAGCCGTTTTTAAATTTAACCCCTATACAGTCCCAGCTATAGTCTTTGCTGAGACCCAACCAAGCCCAGAGGGGAATACGATACCAAATGAGGCCTTCTAGAAGCTTTTTTAGTGATTCTTAGATCCTCACACATGCATCTGCATGCCCTGCTCTCCAAAAACAACTGCGCAGTAATGGCGCGAAAATGAGGCTCAGTCTATAACTAGAAAGGCCCCCAGACTAAAAAAGGTGTCCAACACAGTGCCTGCCGTTTTTTAAACGTTCCCCAAGATTATAAATGCCAATTGTTAGCTAGAATCTGAATAATATGCCCCAATAAAGCAATCGATTTAGCCCATAAAAATGTCTACCAGTTTTTTAGCCCTTTTTAAGCCCTTTATTCTTTTATGTTTGACTAAGAAAATGGCTTACCGGTCCCCATGAGGGGAAATGACAGCCTTCCAGCATTACTCAGTCTTGTTAGAAATATGGCTAGTCATACCTTAAGCAGAAAAGTCTGCTAACTGTTTCCCCAAACTGAAGATACTTCATCTCAACAGTCCTATGTGGAAACAGCAATCGATTTTAGTTACTGTCTGCTAAAATCATCTTCCTCTTACAAACAGAAATCTTCATCCTTTTCTGTTTCAGAGTAAATAGTACATACCAGCACTATTTTAAAATAACAAACACTTGATAGAAGAATAAAAACTACATTAAAACACCAAAAAACTCTTAACCATCTCCGTGGAGATGTTGCCTGTGCAACGGCAAAGAGAATGACTGGGGTGGGCGGAGCCTAGGAGGGACTATATGGCCAGCTTTGCTGGGACTCTTTGCCGTTTCCTGTTGTGGAAGAGAATATCCCACAAGTAAGGATGACGCCGTGGACCGGACACACCAATGTTGGAGAAATATTTGTTTTTATTTTCATACATCTACACAGTAAGTAAAAAACGTTTAATGGCTAATGCTTTACACACTTAAGTATATATGTAATGTAGGTGTTTGAAAATAAAAAAACTTAAATTATGCTTACCTGATAATTTTCTTTTCTTCAGATGGAGAGAGACCACAGCTGCATTCATTACTTTTGGGAAATAAGAACCTGGCCACCAGGAGGAGGCAAAGACATGCCAGCCAAAGGATTAAATACACCTCCCACTCCCCTCATCCCCCAGTCATTCTGCCGAGGAACAAGGAACAATAGAAGAAATACCAGGGTGAAAAGGTGCCAGAAGAATAAAAAAACAAAAGATGCCCCACAGAAAAAACAGGTGGGGAGCAGTGGACTCTTTCCATCTGAAGAAAAAATGGTCCCGCCATAAAAAATCAGGTAAGCATAATTTAAGATTTTCTTCATAAATGGAAAGAGTCCACAGCTGATTTCATTACTTTTGGGAAAACAATACCCAAGGTATAGAGGACACTGAATGCAAAAACGGGAGGGTCAATAGGCGGTCCATTCTGAGGGCACCAGGCCTGAAAACCACAACCCAATCAAACCCCGCTTTGTCAGAGCCGGGCAAAACAACTAGAAGGAAAAGGCCCCAAGCACATTGACCCGCAGATAGTCCGAAAGCCTAACTAGAGACCACAAGCAGACTCACTGAGAACCGTTGCCCAGCAGTCGGTCCCCACAAAACCCTTACTAGTACAGTACCAAAATCCCCAAAAGGGAGAGAACAAGGGTAAGCTAAAGGGATACCCACAGGTATGGCAAAATGCATAAAGGAAAGCCCCCTTCAAAGGAAGGCCAAATCCACAGAGACCCGAATGGATCCCGAGAACAAGGAGACACGATGCCCAACCCACAAGGAGCAATCAGGCATCATTAAGGAGAAGAACATCTCCCAAACATCGTGCAACAGTACCAAAAAAAGACAGCTGAAGACAAAGTCCTCAAAACGTCAGAATTCAGAGACTGAGCAAACAGAAATAACAAGTAGCAAACTCAGAGAAGAAACATCTGATTCTAGTAAAACGCTGCCATCCGTAGGAAAACACGGAGAAAACAATATCCGCAAGGAAGAAGCGGCCGCACAAAATCCAAGACATAGATTGCCCAACCTCCAAGACAGAGGGGACACTCCATGGAATCCAGGCCGCCAAGCCTACTCAAAGATCTCAAAGGGGGAGAGGCACAGAACCTCTAAAATAGAAGATCCACTGTCACCCCCAAGACCTGAGGATGAACAACAGATCTCAGATCCTACACCTAGCCGGACCAGCCCAAGCAACGGCAGATCTGAAAGCAAGGGAACTGAAAGGAACCCCAAAACCGGACCCCAAAAGGAAGTTAGAATGGACACAGCCACTTCAACCTAAGACAATCGAGCAGATGGTAAACCTAAGGAGATCTAGCAAGGCCACCCGACTAAGTCTCAATGCGGAGCCAGCAGCTCCAGAGATGGACAGGAACAACTCAAAGAAAAACCAATCCCCGAACAAGATAAACATCTGTTCCAACCTCCCGAACACAGGAGAGGCCCCTAAAAGGGAACCACACCTCTGTAAGGACAACGAGCCCCCTGAAGAGGAGAGCGTCGATAAACACCTGCCCATAAGACAGGCAGATGTAGGAAGAACCGAGAGGACCCAAGGCCACATCACTGACGAACACGGAAGAATCCCTTAAAACACCATTGTGATAGAACACACACCAGGCACAAAAGTGACAGCTGAGCAACCGCAAACCTTCCGTTTGCTAGGCAGGAAAGCCCCTCATCAGGTCACATCAGTTGGCTGTCCCAAGGGAACCGTATTGTCCGGCATAAGACAATCAAGGAGCCCCGGCTCTCAGAAAATCTGGTCAAGTTGTAAAACAAAACAGCCAGAACAATGGCTAAGCCCAAGTACCCCGGAAACTGGAACCCCCCCAGTCCTAGGATCATAAGGTCCGGTAACTTCCCACAGTGGGATTGACTAAGAGAAAACGCTGAGTAACACCCTCGACAACCAGAAGATCAGGACAAGAAGCCCGGGTCCTACAAATGTTTAGATTAAACAATCTTTCAGGAACATAAATCCCTCGTCTGATATAAAAAAACAGACCTCCCAGGGAAAAAATCCAGAATAATCCGGATAACAAGAGCAAAAAGCCCTTGCAAGTCCCGACCCAAAGGGAAGAGAAAACCCCTTGCAGGAGCCCAACACTCCCAAGAGCTAGGGCTATAAAAGGACACTAGAGCTAACAGGCATCCAAGCAACAGTAACATAACTGTTCTGGAAAGAGCGGCTAATCCCCCTAAGGGACACAGGGCGCTGCTCATTTTATCCTCCTCAAAAGGAGGAAAGGCTTAGTAAACCTCGCCGGGGATCGAACTAGCAACCCTCGGGTTGCTACAGTACATAGTAGCCACAGAGAATTAGTATGCTGAGCTAGTTGTCCAAGTAGCCACGAGCTCCAGACACAAGGGGAACAGTGAGGACAAGTCACCCGAACAGAGAAACATCAAGCCTCCCAATTACCTACAGTAAAACATGGATTTGAATGCCACCTGGATGGCAATATCTAAACCATGAGTGGAAAACCACTAGGACCTCTTCTATCCCAAGAAAGAGAGGCAGAGCATACCCACTCTGGGAAAGGACCCCTAACCGGAGCCCAAAAGGACCTGTCTAATGTCCGGAAAAAGGAACGACCAACTCTCGAAGGGAACCCAAGTCCTACGAAGGCGACCCATCCACAAGGAGAAATGGACGATCCAAGAGGTCTCAATGAAGAAGAGAACCACTAAAGGAACAAGGCCAAAAAGGACAATTTCCTAAAGCAACACCGCCCAAAGGTAGAAAGAGGCACTAAACGCTCTAATTTTCCCACCACATGGGAAGAAATACTCTAGGTTCCGAGGGTATAGGAAACAACAGAGAGTGACGCAGCAAAATTCACTGACCAAGTCACCAGAGAGACGGCTATTTAGGACTGAAACAATCCCGAGAGCCGCACGAACCCGCAAGTCCTCTTGAGAATGCTTAGCTGGAACATGTAAAACAAAGAACAAAAACATAAATAATGTTAAGGGCACTCGGCACCCCAACCTGACCAGCAAGGTATAATAGGTGCCACGTATCTGAATAAGCCGCAAGACTGAAACGCTGAACCCAAGCAGGACCAGTCTGCAACCAGGGTCATAACTGCCAAGCTGGCTAAATCCGCCCTCAAAGAGGGAGAAAGAAAATCAGACAAACATGGGACTAACATGTCCCGCACAACTTCCCGTAGAAGCAAACAGCGAGTAAAGTTCCCGCAGGAAACATAGTATGAAAAATAAAATAAAATACATCCTAACTGGATAAAATAAAATTACAGGTAACCCGAGGGTTAACACCCAAGAAGTACAGAAAGATCCGCAGGACCAGCATAACGGAAACCCTGTTCTTCCAACAAAACTGAGAAGGATCTTGATAAGACTTAAAGGAGATTACTTCATCCCTCCATGTCTAACGAGGTGAGCCATTCGAAGGCGGAGACTGATGAGTCTCATAACCGAGAAGGATAGGGTCCCCAAACAGCTCAAAAACATGTCTGAGTAAAAACAAAAATGAGCCCGCCTGTAACAAAAGGCACAACACTCAGGAACAGTTATACCCGCAGGGAACTGCACATGCCCTCCAGTGGCAGAGAGACCTGGGGCTATCGGGCACAAGCACAATCGTAAATACACATCTGGACTTTGTAGACGCGCAAGCACCAAAAGTATGTAAAAGCGAAAACCTGCCACAATCCACGCTCTGAGGAGGGAAACACATAACCTGGTTTACGCGCATGTGTAGTAGTAGTAGGGAGTGGTAGGGATCTCGCCTCCCGGAGGACAGGGATCTCGCCTCCCGGAGGACAGGGCTCCCCGAGGCGGATGGCTCAGCAGTCCCTTGAAACCCCGAGCCTGAGAAACAAGGCGCTCTAGGACTGCCTAAAGAACATAACTGACTGACCGGAGTCAATGGGGCCAATTCACATTCATCACAGGACGAAGAATCTGAATCAGAAAGTTGACCAATCTCAAAATCAGCATCCTCCATAACTGGATAAAGGATACCCAAAAAAATGGACTATATGTAAAACAATTTAAACGGCACCTGACACCCGCAATGGCTGGGGCACTCACCACCTCCTATGAACTAGAATTCTCCGTCGCCACACAATCCGGAATGCGGAAATGGAAGACCAGAACGTAAACACGCCCGGTCACAAGGTGAACCATACAGTCCAAAAAAAGCGCTCCCAACCATAAGGTTGCGTCAATTCGAAAGGCTGTTATGTTCCAAAAAAGCCACGAGTCCAGCTAACACTACACATAAGAAGATTGAACCACATAAACATGATTAAACACCCCTCTGTTCAATAATCCCCCTCAGGAGATATTAACCCTCGATTCCAAGATACTAAAGGAGCCTCACTGAGACCCTGTATTTTTCATGTACGTTCGCGGGAACAAATGAGTTACAGTACAATCATGAAGAAGTAAAATGAAACTATCTTACCGGAATCTACGCCGTGGAACAGGAACACGGCCCTTCAAGTGTTCTGGATAGTAGCTTCGCCTCCGCCATGGAGTTGAGAGAAGAAGCAGGCAGCGAAACAAGGTTAGACAACACTGATTGCTTGTGGAGCTGTTAATATGAGTTAGGATGGTTTCACAGAAAGACTCTTCCTGCATCTCCGGACTCTAACTTTCATCCAAGCCCTCACTGAGAGACTGACAGGATTACTTAAAACTCCCGTCCCATATCGAAGAGTACTACCCTCCATAAGAGACAAAAACTTCTGGACACTTCTCTGCCAACCTCCTGGCAAAGAATGACTGGGGGATGAGGGGAGTGGAAGAAGTATTGTCTTTGCCTCCTCCTTGTAAACCGGTTCTTATTTCCCAAAAGTAATAAATGCAGCTGTGGACTCTTAACATTTATGAATTTATGAATTTTATTTTATTGAATAAATCTCCAGGAATATGTATATGCAGCAAGTATTCAGACTGCTTTCATTTCCACTGAGCCCGCCTCCCCCCTCCCTCTCCCCCCCGGAGCTTGTTTAGAAAATTAAGGTGTTTTAGTAATTTTTAAGAATATCGCCCAGACCTAATATATATATATATATATATATATATATATATACATATACATACACAACACACAGAGAAAACCCAGCACTCACTTACAAGCTCTCAGCTAAGATTTAAAAGCAAAACTGGAAAGGTTAGTCACCGCATCTGGCCAAATGGGACAAGCTCAGGTACCACGTCAAGGTCCTCTCCAATACCTGAGACCCTAAAACAGCCACACAATGCAGGCTTTCAAATCCAAACAAACTGAAAACAAAAAAAGGGTGCACAAGAATATGTAATCACCCTAGACATATACAAAACACGGAAGGGAACTGCACTCTGGGTTTTCTCTGTGTGTTGTATTAATTTGTTTTGTAATTTTCCCTATGGTTCTTGCACCCAGACCTGTCTGGGGTTAACTGCTTGTGGCTCTGGGGACAGCACAGCTTCCTGTGAGTGCCAGTGGCACCCAGGGCTGAGCATGTTGCAGGGTCATTGGATGTGTACCCGGTCCGGTATGAGAGTGCAGTTCCCTTCCGTGTTTTGTATATGTCTAGGGTGATTACATATTCCTGTGCACCCTTTTTTTGTTTTCAGTTTGTTTGGATTTGAAAGCTTGCATTGTGTGGCTGTTTTAGGGTCTCAGGTATTGGAGAGGACCTTGACGTGGTACCTGAGCTTGTCCCATTTGGCCAGATGCGGTGACTAACCTTTCCAGTTTTGCTTTTAAATCTTAGCTGAGAGCTTGTAAGTGAGTGCTGGGTTTTCTCTGTGTGTTGTATTAATTTGTTTTGTAATTTTCCCTATGGTTCTTGCACCCAGACCTGTCTGGGGTTAACTGCTTGTGGCTCCGGGGACAGCACAGCTTCCTGTGAGTGCCAGTGGCACCCAGGGCTGAGCATGTTGCAGGGTCATAGGATGTGTACCCGGTCCGGTATGAGAGTGCAGTTCCCTTCCGTGTTTTGTATATGTCTAGGGTGATTACATATTCCTGTGCACCCTTTTTTGTTTTCAGTTTGTTTGGATTTGAAAGCTTGCATTGTGTGGCTATTTTAGGGTCTCAGGTATTGGGGAGGACCTTGACGTGGTACCTGAGCTTGTCCCATTTGGCCAGATGCGGTGACTAACCTTTCCAGTTTTGCTTTTAAATCTTAGCTGAGAGCTTGTGAGTGCTGGGTTTTCTCTGTGTGTTGTATTAATTTGTTTTGTAATTTTCCCTATGGTTCTTGCACCCAGACCTGTCTGGGGTTAACTGCTTGTGGCTCTGGGGACAGCACAGCTTCCTGTGAGTGCCAGTGGCACCCAGGGCTGAGCATGTTGCAGGGTCATTGGATGTGTACCCGGTCCGGTATGAGAGTGCAGTTCCCTTCCGTGTTTTGTATATATATATATATATATATATATATATATATATATATATATATATATATATATATATATATATATATATATACACACACACATATACATGCACACAATATATAGTGTATCCTATGGTATGTGTACCCCTGGGGGTACTTAGGGCATTGGCAATGGGTACTCTGGGGATTGGACTTCATTTTTTTCTGATGTAGTTATTACAAACATTACATATAAAAGAAAGCTGTGTTTCTCATTTTTACCCTTGAGCACTTCTAACATGGCAGAGTGTGCATATTTCCCTGTCTAGGTTGGACCACTGGTCACTCACGGTGTAACCTCAAATTGGTAAAACTTTAGATTCCGGCTTGAGACAAGTCGCAGATAATTGTGCCACTGTGAAATAAGTAAAGTGCATTATACTGAAGTGAGCTGCAGTAAAACAAGACAGATAAACGGTGTAAGAAATAGTTATTAAAAATATAAAGAAGGCACCGTAAATATTACTTTCCTGAAAATTGTTTATTTTCCTTCATATAATATAAGAAGCACAGTAATTGCATTTAATTATTAATATCTATGGACTATATATATATATATAACATAATTTATGTAAGAACTTACCTGATAAATTCATTTCTTTCATATTAGCAAGAGTCCATGAGCATGATATACATTCCTACCAGGAGGGGAAAAGTTTCCCAAACCTCAAAATGCCTATAAATACACCCCTCACCACACCCACAAATCAGTTTAACGTATAGCCAAGAAGTGGGGTGATAAAAAAGTGCGAAGCATAAAAAATAACGAATTGGAATAATTGTGCTTTATACAAAAAAATCATAACTACCACAAAAAAGGGTGGGCCTCATGGACTCTTGCTAATATGAAAGAAATGAATTTATCAGGTAAGTTCTTACATAAATTATGTTTTCTTTCATGTAATTAGCAAGAGTCCATGAGCTAGTGACGTATGGGATAATGATTACCCAAGATGTGGATCTTCCACGCAAGAGTCACTAGAGAGGGAGGGATAAAATAAAGACAGCCAATTCCGCTGAAAAAAATCCACACCCAAAACAAAGTTTAAATCTTATAATGAAAAAAACTGAAATTATAAGCAGAAGAATCAAACTGAAACAGCTGCCTGAAGTACTTTTCTACCAAAAACTGCTTCAGAAGAAGAAAACACATCAAAATGGTAGAATTTAGTAAAAGTATGCAAAGAAGACCTAGTTGCTGCTTTGCAAATCTGATCAACCGAAGCTTCATTCCTAAACGCCCAGGAAGTAGAAACTGACCTAGTAGAATGAGCTGTAATCCTTTGAGGCGTAGTTTTACCCGACTCGACATAAGCATGATGAATCAAAGATTTTAACCAAGATGCCAAAGAAATGGCAGAAGCCTTCTGACCTTTCCTAGAACCGGAAAAGATAACAAATAGACTAGAAGTCTTTCGGAAATCCTTAGTAGCTTCAACATAATATTTCAAAGCTCTAACTACATCCAAAGAATGCAATGACTTTTCCTTAGAATTCTTAGGATTAGGACACAATGAAGGAACCACAATTTCTCTACTAATGTTGTTAGAATTCACAACCTTAGGTAAAAATTTAAAAGAAGTTCGCAACACCGCCTTATCCTGATGAAAAATCAGAAAAGGAGACTCACAAGAAAGAGCAGATAATTCAGAAACTCTTCTAGCAGAAGAGATGGCCAAAAGAAACAAAACTTTCCAAGAAAGTAATTTAATGTCCAGCGAATGCATAGGTTCAAACGGAGGAGCTTGAAGAGCCCCCAGAACCAAATTCAAACTCCACGGAGGAGAGATTGACTTAATGACAGGTTTTATACGAACCAAAGCTTGTAAAAAAAAACGAATATCAGGAAGACTAGCAATCTTTCTGTGAAAAAGAACAGAAAGAACAGAGATTTGTCCTTTCAAGGAACTTGCAGACAAACCTTTATCCAAACCATCCTGAAGAAACTGTAAAATTCTAGGAATTCTAAAAGAATGCCAAGAAAAATGATGAGAAAAACACCAAGAAATGTAAATCTTCCAGACTCGATAATATATCTTCCTAGATACAGATTTACGAGCCTGTAACATAGTATTAATCACAGAGTCAGAGAAACCTCTATGACTGAGAATCAAGCGTTCAATCTCCATACCTTCAAATTTAAGGATTTGAGATCCTGATGGAAAAAAGGACCTTGCGATAGAAGGTCTGGTCTTAACGGAAGAGTCCACGGTTGGCAAGTGGCCATCCGGACAAGATCCGCATACCAAAACCTGTGAGGCCATGCTGGAGCCACCAGCAGAACAAACGAACACTCCTTTAGAATCTTGGAAATCACTCTTGGAAGAAGAACTAGAGGCGGAAAGATATAGGCAGGATGATACTTCCAAGGAAGTGACAATGCATCCACTGCCTTCGCTTGAGGATCCCTGGATCTAGACAGATACCTTTGAAGCTTCTTGTTTAGATGAGAAGCCATCAGATCTATTTCTGGAAGTCCCCACATTTGAACAATCTGAAGAAATACCTCTGGGTAAAGAGACCATTCGCCCGGATGTAATGTTTGGCGACTGAGATAATCCGCTTCCCAATTGTCTATACCTGGGATATGAACCGCAGAAATTAGACAGGAGCTGGATTCTGCCCATACCAGTATTCGAGATACTTCTTTCATAGCCAGAGGACTGTGAGTCCCTCCTTGATGATTGACATATGCCACGGTTGTGACATTGTCCGTCAGAAAACAAATGAACCACTCTCTCTTTAGAAGAGGCCAAGACTGAAAAGCTCTGAAAATTGCACAGAGTTCCAAAATGTTGATTGGTAATCTCACCTCCTGAGATTCCCAAACCCCTTGTGCTGTCAGAGACCCCCAAACGGCTCCTCAACCTGTCAGACTTGCATCTGTTGAAATCACAGTCCAGGTCGGAAGAACAAAAGAAGCCCCCTGAACTAAACGATGGTGGTCTGTCCACCACGTCAGAGATTGTCGTACAATCGGTTTTAAAGATATTAATTGAGATATCTTTGTATAATCCCTGCACCACTGGTTCAGCATACAGAGCTGAAGAGGTCGCATGTGAAAACGAGCAAAGGGGATCACGTCCGATGCAGCAGTCATAAGACCTAGAATTTCCATGCAAAAGGCTACCGAAGGGAATGATTGAGACTGAAGGTTTCGACAAGCTGAAACCAATTTTAGACGTCTCTTGTCTGTCAGAGACAGAGTCATGGACACTGAATCTATCTGGAAACCTAAAAAGGTTACCCTTGTCTGAGGAATCAATTAACTTTTTGGTAAATTGATCCTCCAACCATGTTCTCGAAGAAACAATACAAGTTGATTCGTATGAGATTCTGCTAAATGTGAAGACTGAGCATGTACCAAGATATCGTCCAAATAAGGAAATACCACAATACCCTGTTCTCCGATTACAGAGAGAAGGGCACCGAGAACCTTTGTAAAAATCCTTGGAGCTGTTGCTAGGCCAAACGGCAGAGCCACAAACTGGTAATGCTTGTCTAGGAAAGAGAATCTCAGAAACTGATAGTGATCTGGATGAATCGGAATATGCAGATATGCATCCTGTAAATCTATTGTGGACATATAATGCCCTTGCTGAACAAAAGGCAGAATAGTCCTTATAGTTACCATCTTGAATGTTGGTATCCTTACATAATGATTCAATATTTTTAAACCCAGAACTGGTCTGAAGGAATTCTCCTTCTTTGGTACAATGAAAAGATTGAAGTAAAACCCCAGCCCCTGTTCCAGAACTGGAACTGGCATAATTACTCCAGCCAACTCTAGATCTGAAACACATTTCAGAAATTCTTGAGCCTTCACTGGATTTACTGGGACACGGGAAAGAAAAAATCTTCTTGCAGGAGGCCTTATCTTGAAGCCTATTCTGTACCCCTGTGAAACAATGTTCTGAATCCAAAGATTGTGAATCGAATTGATACAAATTTCTTTGAAAAATCGTAATCTGCCCCTACCAGCTGAGCTGGAATGAGGGCCGCACCTTCATGTTGACTTGGGAGCTGGCTTTGGCTTTCTAAAAGGCTTGGATTTATTCCAGACTGGAGATGGTTTCCAAACTGATACTGCTCCTGTAGGGGAAGGATCAGGCTTTTGTTCCTTATTGTGACGAAAGGAACGAAAACGATTAGTAGACCTAAATTTACCTTTAGATTTTTTATCCTGTGGTAAAAAAGTTCCTTTCCCTCCAGTAACAGTTGAAATAATAGAATCCAACTGTGAACCAAATAATTTATTACCCTGGAAAGAAAAGGAAAGCAAAGTTGACTTAGAAGACATATGAGCATTCCAAGTTTTAAGCCATAAAGCTCTTCTAGCTAAAATAGCTAGAGACATATACCTGACATCAACCCTGATGATATCAAAGATGGCATCACAAATAAAATTATTAGCATGTTGAAGAAGATTAACAATGCTATGAGAATTATGATCTGATACTTGTTGCGCTAAAGCTTACAACCAAAAAGTTGAAGCTGCAGCAACATCCGCTAAAGATATAGCAGGTCTAAGAAGATTACCTGAACATAAGTAAGCTTTTCTTAGAAAGGATTCAATTTTCCTATCTAAAGGATCCTTAAAGGAAGTACTATCTGCCGTAGGAATAGTAGTACGTTTAGCAAGAGTAGAGATAGCCCCATCAACCTTAGGGATTTTGTCCCAAAACTCTAATCTGTCAGCTGGCACAGGATATAATTGCTTAAAACGTTTAGAAGGAGTGAATGAATTACCCAAATTATTCCTTTCCCTGGAAATTACTTCAGAAATAGCATCAGGGACAGGAAAAACTTCTGGAATAACTACAGGAGATTTAAAAACCTTAAACGTTTAGATTTAGTATCAAGAGGACCAGATTCCTCTATCTCTAATGCAATTAAGACTTCTTTAAGTAAAGAACGAATAAATTCCATTTTGAATAAATATGAAGATTTATCAGCATCAACCTCTGAAACTGAATGCTCTGAACCAGAGGAAACCTTATCGGAATCAGAATGATGATGTTCATTTAAAAATTCATCTGAAAAATGAGAAGTTTTAAAAGACCTTTTCCGTTTACTAGAAGGAGGAATAACAGACATAGCCTTCTTAATGGATTTAGAAACAAAATCTCTTATGTTAACAGGAACACTCTGAGTATTAGATGTTGATGGAACAACAACAGGTAATGTAACATTACTAAAGGAAATATTATCTGCATTAACAAGTTTGTCATGACATTCATTACAAACAACAGCTGGAGGAACAGATACCACAAGTTTACAGCAAATACACTTAACTTTGGTAGATCCAACATCAGGCAGCGATTTTCCAGAAGTATCTTCTGATTCAGCGTCCAACTGAGACATCTTGCAATATGTAATAGAAAAAACAACATATAAAGCAAAATTGATCAAATTCCTTAAATGACAGTTTCAGGAATGGGAAAAAATGCCAGTGAACAAGCTTCTAGCAACCAGAAGCAAATAAACAATAAGACTTAAATAATGTGGAGACAATAATGACGCCCATATTTTTTAGCGCCAAAAAAGACGCCCACATTATTTGGCGCCTAAATGCTTTTAGCGCCAAAAATGAAGCCACATCCGGTAACGCCGACACTTTTGGTGCAAAAACGTCAAAAATGACGCAACTTCCGGTGACAAGAACGACGCCGGAAATAACAAATTATTTTTTGCGCCAAAAAAGTCAGCGCCAGAAATGACGCAATAAAATGAAGCATTTTCAGCCCCCGCGAGCCTAACAGCCCACAGGAAAAAAAGTCAAATTTTTAAGGTAAGAAAACAAATTGATTATTCAAATGCATTATCCCATATAATGAAACTGACTGTCTGAAAAAAGGAATGTTGAACATCCTGAATCAAGGCAAATAAATGTTTAAACACAATTATTTAGAACTTTATATAAAAAGTGCCCAACCATAGCTTAGAGTGTCACAAAAATAAGACTTACTTACCCCAGGACACTCATCTACATGTAGTAGAAAGCCAAACCAGTACTGAAACGAGAATCAGTAGCGGTAATGGTATATAAGAGTATATCGTCAATCTGAAAAGGGAGGTAAGAGATGAATCTCTACGACCGATAACAGAGATCCTATGAAATAGACCCCGTAGAAGGAGATCATTGAATTCAAATAGGCAATACTCTCTTCACATCCCTCTGACATTCACTGCACGCTGAGAGGAAAACTGGGCTCCAACCTGCTGCGGAGCGCATATCAACGTAGAATCTAGCACAAACTTACTTCACCACCTCCACAGGAGGCAAAGTTTGTAAAACTGATTTGTGGGTGTGGTGAGGGGTGTATTTATAGGCATTTTGAGGTTTGGGAAACTTTGCCCCTCCTGGTAGGAATGTATATCCCATACGTCACTAGCTCATGGACTCTTGCTAATTACATGAAAGAAATATATATATACACATATATATATATATATATATACATATACACTGTATATATCTATCTCTCTGTGTTTTATTATTCTGTTTTCATATTACCAAATCTTCCGAGAAAACATCAAACAAATGTCTAAATCCTATATATTTACTTCCTTAATGTATCTGAAACATATTGTGGTCCATATAAATAAATGATTCAGAGAATGTGTGTCTACCTGCATTAGTAGAGACATGGAGCAGTGGCTACCAACCTAATTCTGATAAATCACTTTGATTTTACAGACAAGTGCCGGAGACTTAAAATGCTTTATTTTATTATCTTGCAGAAAACTAATGGATATATACCTAATGGAAGAAAAAATAAGTGACATAATAACTGTCTTTTTACTACATGCAGTATAATGTTTAAACATCTCTTACTTACTTTTGCCACAGTTTATTCAATTACAAATAACTTTGAAGATTAAATGATGATTCTTACGGAGATAATACAATAGAAAAAGTGACACTACATTCCATACAGCATATCAGTGTTAATTTTAATGATTAGATTATTATAAGGCTCCAAAATTCACAATAAATTGTGATCAATTATGTGCTTGACTTGAAATATAATAAATGTGTTAATCCACAAAATTGCTGAATTTTGAACAGTTTGTTCTACCTAAATTATTTTAATTCCGACAAATACTGAAACTCAGTTACTGGTTTTATGAAACAGACTTCTAAAACTTTTTTTTTCTTTTCTTTTTTAAGCAGTGATCGTTTTCCCCTCTCAGTTAATGATACACCAACATCAAAATAATTTAGCTGAAATTTTACCATGTTGGGAAAAAAAAAATCTAAAAGGAAATATGTATATGTACCTTGGCACTTTTAGTTTTGTTCACATTTATTTTAGGCAATTACTTTTAACTAAACACAATTTTATTAAGGTATGAAAAATAAAGAACCATATTTCTCATTTATTGATATCTTATTCAGGGCCATATTAAGAGTGGAGTGCAAAATAACGCTTCAGCTTGAGCGTTAATTGCGCTAGAAGTAAGCTTTTTGCACTTGTCTGGTTGCGCTCATATTACGAGTTGAAAGTAAATTGTCTTTATTCTCGGGCTAACCTGACTAGCACAAAAAGCTGTATAGATATTTACACACACACACACACATATATATATATATATATATATATATATATATATATATAAATATCTATTTATAAATAGATAGGACATAATCGGATATGTGAAGAACATTTAAAAGTGAAATATTTACAGAAAATACATAGTTGCACAATTTATTAAAAATGAATATTGCATAAATATGCTTTAACATGTTTTCAACTACTTAACTGCAAAGAGCTCCAGTGCGCGTGCGTCTCTCATCCATTAAATCAAAGTAGAAAGCACTCACTGGGTCTTCAAAAATAAGCATTTAATTTATTACATATGTATATATCTCTGTAAATACATATACACTCACATACATATATATATTTCTTTCATATAGGTGGTGAGAGTCCACAAGCTAGTTACTGATGGGATATACATTCCTACCAGGAGGGGGCAAAGTTTCCCAAACCTCAAATGCCTATAAATACACCTCCCCCTCACTCATACCTCAGTTTTAAAAACTTTGCCTCCTTAGGAGGTGGTGAAGCATGATGTGCTTGATTTCTTCAGTGAAAGGCACTTCTAAGCATATTGAATCCCAGTTCCTCTCTAAGTACAGTGTTTATCTGAGGGATGTGAAGGGAGTATTGCTTGATGATACAATGTTTTCGCCTATGGGAAAGCTTTTCATAAGGCTCTCTGTAAATCGGTCGCAGGGATTCATCTGCTGCCTCCCTTTTTAGATCGACAATATACTCTTGTACCATTACTTCTGCTGATATGTTTCAGTACTGGTTTGGCTGTCTGTTATATGTGGATGGGTGTCTTACAAGATAAGAATATACTTTTATTATATAAAGACACTCTCAGCTATGGATTGGGCACTTTTTAAGTAAAGTTGTTATATATTGTTTGTATACATGCCTTGAGTCAGTATTTCAGTGCTCTTTTTTTAGTGACTTTAATTAGTGGCTAAATGTTTGTTTGTCAAGGTTGGTAGAGTCTGTGAAACATACAGGTTTTTTTTGGAGCTAGTAAATTTATAAATTAGGATGCTACGTATTATATTAGTCTCATGGAATTTTTTTTAATTTTTATTGAGGTTCCAAAAACATACAAAATCAATAAAACTCAACATTACAGGAATCGGTGGTGTTTGACAACTATACAAAGAGCTGTAACTCTATTGACATACAATAAAAATCTCAAACTGGTATATAAAAAAAAAGAAAAAAAAGAGAATTACATAATATATGGTATACCTAGCTTATGAAAACAGAGTTCCATGAGTACATTTTAATAAAGAGGCCATGAAATATGAGCTATGCAATGTTGAGTTCAGATAGGGATGACCTCAGTTTTTAATATAGGTTATATTATGGTAATATTATGATAACTAGGCCCAAGTATATTACAGGTTGATGGCTAGAAAAATACGTATGCGAAGATTAGTGGTAGCTTAAAATGTCCCTTTAGGGTTAGGGTAATAGTATAAAGTTCTATATGAAGTTTAAAACTTATATATGGTGAGCCTAGTTAGTGAGCCGGGTAATAGAAAAAGGGGGTGCAGCGGGTGAGATCCGCTCAAGAAGGGGAGGGGGTGTTCTAATAATGTGAACCGACCTTCTTAGAGAGTTAGTTATTAAGGGTAGACGAGCATCTGTGGGTTATTAACGGAGACATATATGTAAGGAGGGTTTGCTATGTGGAGGTAAGGGGGCCCATGAGGAAATGGAAATAATTATTTGGGGGGCAGGAGCGAAACCCTTATGGTACAAGGCGTCTGGTGGAAGCTATGTAGAATACCAAACTATGCAGGATGGGGTAAGGAGGGGGAGGGGGGATACCTTGTTATAAATTGCTACGTATTGGGGATAATTCCTCAGTAATTGGGAACAGGAGTGAGACCCACCAGATCCGAGATGTCAGTCGGGATCTATGGGCATCGCTAGGCCTAAGTAGGTATGTAGAAAGGGAGGGTCACATTGTACATGAAGGAAGCAGGGGAACTTAAATGAATAGGAGTGGCCAAGCACAGTGTAGCATAATATCTATATCCTAATGAAGCTATATAGGAAAATATATCTAGGAGACTCTCATAGCAATCACTGGCCTAAGATTGTATACAGCGTTACGGGCATGAACTATAAAGGAGACTATTCTATGATCGTCAAACCGCATATTGCTTCATATATCTAATTGGCAATCTAGGTCTGCTCAGATAAAGGGCAAGCATCTCTAAGTTCCTTAAACAAAGTAGACCATTGGGCATAGGTCTAGTAATAGAGTAAATGAAGGTAATGCTAAGAATTGCCATATGGGTTGAAGATAAAAGGGTAGAGGAGCAGATTGTAGTATAATTGGAGGGTAGAGAAAAAATGCTACATATAAACAGCGAAGACAGGATTTTGCAGCATGCAAAACTGAAGGTTCATGTGGTCTAATTATTTCAACCTGTCTAAACTCATGCCCCTTAACGACTAGGCATCTGTGCCATAAGTAATATATGGTCTATTCATATAACAATTAGAGCACTAACCTCCTTATATGTACAGTTCATAGCGTTATGTGGGTTAAACAGATATAATCAAACATTAGGCAATTTAAATTTCCCCATTCAAAGCATGGATGTGAGTTAGGTTACTACTGGGAGCTTAAGCTTATATGGGAATAATTACATATATGAGACATATAAGAGAAATGTGTATCACAAAGAGGATCCCCGAATTTAAACAGCTTTGAGGGGGGAGAAATCTAATAGGGCTTCCAAGGGCAACCAAACAAGAAGAACAATTCAAACATATCAAACCAAAGGATATCACCACAACCTATAAAACAGTTATTAGGTAATTAAAGATATATAACTAAAAATTTAGGACTGATCAAACCCTGGGCTGAGAGTATGAGTCCATGACACCATAAGCGGCTGTGTTGTTTCATCCGATACCAGTCGCTTTGTGAAGACAGGAACGTGGGCGGTCAGACCGCATAAACTCAGTCTTAGTGCATAAAACTTTCCGCTGATGGAGCCCTGCAGCAAACAAAGAGTCATCTAAGAGCTTTGAAAGTACACACGCTGGAAAGTCCAAACCAAGGCACGGTGAGTCCATAACAGAGTGTGTCAGAGCAGAGCCTAGTCTGAACCCCCTTTTGACAGACCGTATCTCCAGCGGGTCTAGCTTAGGCTCGGTACCTCCGTGGAAGTTGTCAAAGTATGGGCGTGTGGAAAGCGCGGTGTCCGGTGCTGCATTGCCATTTGTCACTTCAGCAACATCAGGAGAACTAGTTGTGTAATCAGCAACACCTGGGCAGTAGTGACAGTCGCCATAGTAAACAGCCTCTAGTTCCGATGTTATAGTTGGTAAGCTGTCCTCTGAGCTGCGAGTTCCAACCTCAGCATTGTCAGCTCTCTCATATTTCAACGCCGCCTTGAGGGAGGAATGATGGTCGTCCATCTTGTGTGAAAGCAGTTGTAAAAAAGCTGTTATTGTAGCCTCCATCGTGGGAATATATTTTCTTGTTGGTTTTCTAAACTAAGTGGATAGTGTTGCTCACCTCACCTCCAGATGAAAACTGCTCCGTGTTTGACTATAGTCGGACTACCCAGCTAAATTTGAGGCCGGGGGGGAGAGATGGTAAAATAGTGACATAGGCCACAACCCGTGAACTCAGTCGTTGATGATCGTCTTAGGTACTGTAGTAAAGTAAAAATAGCTTCATTGAGGATCTATCCTCTTCTCCGGTGGGTACATAATAAACAAGGTGAGGTTAAAGTTACAAAAGCTGAAGATAATAACCTAATTGTTCCAGGTTATACCGGAGCTGCTAAGAGACACGTCTGATCATGGCTGTGGCTTGGACACGCCCCAGTCTCATGGAATGTTGATAATCACATTTTATGCAGTATCATAGAAGTATCCACTTAGGCTTTATTTAGGTACATTTTGTTTTGTTTTTGTATATGCAAACTAAACTCTTACCTGCTTTTTTGGACTGATAGGTGTATTAGAAATTTGCGTGCAAACGCACATATGATGAAGCTATTTGTCATGTGTGATGCGTAATTTTTTGCAATTTTGTCTCAAACTGAAGCTGCCTCTGATGTTATCAAAGGATTTGAGCTGCATGAACATGTATCTACCAAAGCTAAGTGTGTTTGTTGCAAAAAAGCTGATCTAAATTCTTGAGCTCAATTATGTGGCTCTTGTTTTGACAATTTGTTAAATGCTGATAATTTATCTAAGAGTACAAAGGCAACCACTGTTATTCCATCTCAGTTTAATGTACATAGCATTCCTGCAGAAATGAAATATTTTATAGCTGCAGCTATAGAAAAGGCAATGACTGTAATTCCGCCTTCAAATAAACATAAAAGGGTTTTGCAACATTTTCCTAAACCTAGTGAATTAAGTTCTGACCTTCAGCATATTGATGTATCCTCTACTGATGGGGTTTCCTCTGATTCAGAGAATGCCACGGCAGACAGATATAGACAAATCATCTTTTTATTTAAGATATAATATATTCACTCTGTTTACTTTGGATATTGAGGAGTCTAAACCTAATGATGATAAAGCTAGTAATCGTCTAAATTCTGTATTTAAGACTACTGTTATTATTCCTGAAATATTTCCTATTCCAGATGCTATCTCTAATGTGATTGCTAAAGAATGGTCTAAGCCTGGTACCTCTTAACCCTTCTTCTAGGTTTAAGAAATGGTATCATTTACCAGTAGCCAATTTAGAACTTTGGAAAATAGTTCCTAAAGTTGACGGGGCAATTTCCACATTTGCCAAACGTACTACTATTCCTATGGAAGACAGTACTTCTTTTAAGGATCCTTTAGATAGGGAGCTTAAATTGTATCTAAGAAGGGCATATTTACATACTGGCTATATTCTTAGACATGTTATATCTATGGCTGATGTTGCTGCTTCTACTTTTTGTTGGACAGTTTAGCACAGCAGTTGTCTTCAGATTCTAAATTATCTTACATTATTGTTTTACTTCAACATGCAAATTATTTTGTTTGTGATGCTATATTTGATGTTATGAAGATCAATGTCAAATCCATGTCTTTAGCCATTCTAACTAGAAGAGCTTTATGGCTTAAATCTTGGAATGCTGTCATGGTGTCTAAAACTACATTATTATTGCTCTCTTTTAAAGGTAAAAATATTTTTGGTTCACAATTGGATTTTATTTTCTCCAATGTTACTGGGGGTACCAGAGTTTTTCTGCATCAAGACAAGAAAATAAGGATAAATTTAAAGCTCCCAATCGTTTTCATTCCTTTCATCACAATAGAGAACAGAAAACCACTCTTTCCCCTAAGGCCTCTGGCTCTAATTGCATACCATCTCCGAATTGGAATAAATCCAAGATTTATAAGAAACCAAATCCTGCCCCTAAACCTACATAAAGGTGCGGCCCTCAAGCCGGTTCTTCTGGTAGGGGGCAGACTAAAGCTATTTCAAAGAGTTTGGACGGACTGTCCAAAATCAGTGGATTCAGAATATAATTTCTCAGGGGTATCGAATAGGATTCAGAATAAGACATCCCTTGGGAAGATTCTCTTACCCATATACCAAACAACTAGGGCTGCACAATTAAGTGCTGGAGTATGTGATATATATCCCCCCCCCCACCCCCATGACGTACAGGAGGGCTCCGCTGCCGAGTAAATCTGTTGAAAGGGGAAAAAAAAGCTGTGCTCGCGCTTCATTTGTTAGCGGTATCAGCTCTATATGCTGCAGACCTGGGGGTAAGTATTTGCTTTAGCTGTTTACGGTCCATTAAAGATCCCAGTGCAGTAACTCAGGGCTTCATATTGTAAGGCACGAGAGAAACCCTCAAACAACTTCCAGACATGCCACTGACAACAGGGCCTCTGTGTGTGAACCGCGAAACATACCCAGAGGCCGTGTTGTCAGTGGCATGTCCGGAAGTTGTTTGAGGGTTTCTCTCATGCCTTACAATATGGAGCCCTGAGTTACTGCACTGGGATCTTTAAGGCGCAGGAGCTGGTTACTGAGCTTGCTGCATTATCAGGGCAGGCAACACGCAGTGTAAGATGTTGTGCTGGCTTTAGCAGCAGCAGCATGGGAGAAGAGGAGACTAATACTGGAAAGCACATAGGCAGCCAACGGAAGCAGTGATCCCCCGAGTCTGGGGCGCCACCTCCTCCTCGGCCTGTGACTTCATCCTCAGCCCCGAAGCTCCCTGCTTAACCCAGCACGGCTCCACCCTCGCTACTCTCCCCGCTGGAAGATGAGTATTTACTTAATGGTCTATATTTGCGGTAAGTTTGTACGGGGACAATGTGAGGTTACTGTATAAGCAATGCGCTACTTCATAATGTAGTAGGCATGTATAAGGTACTTTACTAGGGCCTCTATGGGAGAGCAGGCAACTGGGGGGACAGCAGGTAACACACAGTGTAAGAACAATGTGGGCTGATGTTGCACAACTCTAAGTAACCTCTTATCACAAATTAGCTGTAACTAACACAACTGTAAGGTTTCAGAGAGTTGTGTGTCATGTAACAGACAGATGAGTAAAGTTACTTTAAAAAATTGCAATTAAAATCGCAATTGCGATATTTTAGGTCTAAAATCGCAATTTTCATTTTTTTCCCATATCGTCCAGCCCTACAAACAACCCAGTAAAAGCTCAAGCCATTCTGAAATGTGTTTCAGATCTAGAACTTTCAGGGGTAATTGTCCCAGTTCCACAGCAGGAACAATGATTGTGT
This sequence comes from Bombina bombina, assembly GCF_027579735.1. Taxonomy (NCBI): domain Eukaryota; kingdom Metazoa; phylum Chordata; class Amphibia; order Anura; family Bombinatoridae; genus Bombina; species Bombina bombina. The sequence goes on along the minus strand of NC_069500.1, from coordinate 396,823,472 downwards.
TTTTATTCAAATTTATTAAATGTAACAAAGAAGGAAAACTCTTTCAGACCAATTTTGGAAATATCACAAATGATATTCTTAAATCCCAACACTCAACTATCTCTGACTTGGTGGTTAAACCTTATTGTTCAAGGAGACTCCTTTGTTCATCCTACCTGGACTGTGATCACAACAGATGCAAGTCTCACAGGTTAGGGAGCTGTTTGGGGGTCTCTGACAGCACAAGGAGTTTGGAATCCTCGAGGCGAGGTTACCAATTAATATCTTAGAACTCCGTGCTTCAGGCTTGGTCTCTATTAAAGAGAGAAGTGTATAATCGGTTTCAAACAGACAATGTCACAACAGTGGCATATGTCAATCATCAAGGGGGGACTCGCAGTCCCATAGCAATGGAAGAAGTACCTCTAATACTTTCTTGGGCGGAATCCAACTCTTGTCTAATCACTGCAATTCATATACCAGGTGAAGACAAATGGGAAGCAGATTATCTCAGCCGTCAGACTCTACATCCAGGGAGTGGTCCACTCATGGTTATTCTTGGCATTATTTTAGAATTCCTAGGATTCTTCAGGATGGTTTGGATAAAGGTTTGACTGCCAATACTTTGAAAGGAAAAATCTCTGCTCTTTCTGTTTTATTTCACAGAAAGATTGCTAAGCTTCCTGATGTTCAATGTTTTGTACAGGTTTTGACTTGTATCAAACCTGTTATTAAATCTATTTCTCCTCCTTAGAGTCTAAATTTGGAATTAAAGACTTTGCAGGCTCCTCATTTTGACTCTATGCGTTGTTGGACATTAAACTACTTTATCGGAAAGTGTTATTGCTCTTGGCTATCTCTCCAGCTAGAAGAGTTTCTGAATTGTTTGCTCTCTGTTGCGAGTCTCATCTGATTTTCCATCAAGATAAAGCTGTTTTGCGGACTTAGTTTAAAATTTTGCCTAAAGTTGTGAATTCTAACAACATTAATAGGGAAATTATTGTTCCTTTCTTGTGTCCTAATCCTAAAAATACTCTTAAAAAGATCTTTACATTCTTTGGATGTGGTAAGAGCTTTGAAATATTATGTTGATGCTACTAAATATTTCAGAAAGACTTCTAGTCTATTTGTTATTTTTTCTGGTTCCAGAAAAAGTCAGAAAGCTTCTGCCATTTCTTTGGCATCTTGGTTGAAACTTCTGATTCACAAAGCTTATTTGGAAGCGGGGCAGTCTTCACCTCAGAAAACAGCAGCTCATTCAACAAGATCAGTAGCCACATCTTAGGCTTTCAAGAATGATGCTTCAGTTGATCAAATCTGCAAAGCAGCCACTTGGTCTTCTTTGCATACCTTTACTAAATTTTACCATTTTTACGTTTTTTGCTTCTTCGGAAGTAGCTTTTGGTAGAAAGGTTCTTCAGGCAGCTGTCTCAGTTTGATTCTAGTGCCTATGATTTAAGTTTTTTGAAATATTTTAAGAAAACAATTTTTTATTTATTTATTTATCAGCGGAAATAACTGGTTTTAGTTTATCCCTCCATCTATAGTTACTCGTTGACATCCACATCCTGGGTATTTTATCCCATCAGTAACTAGCTTGTGGACTCTCACCACCTGTATGAAAGAAAACGATTTATGTAAGAACTTACCCGATAAATTCATTTCTTTCATGGTGGCGAGAGTGCACGAGACCCACCCATTTTTTAGGGTTTATGATTTTTTTGTATAAAGCACATTATCCTGTTCCTCTTTTTTATGCTTTTACTCCTTATACACCTCACTAACTTGGCTATATTTTAAACTGAGATATGAGTGAGGTGAGAGGTGTATTTATATGCATTTGAGGTTTGGGAAACTTTGCCCCCTCCTGGTAGGAATATATATCCCATCAGTAACTAGATTGTGGACTCTCGCCACCATGAAAGAAATTAATTTATCAGGTAAGTTTTTACATAAATTATGTTTATTTTTATATATATATATATATTTAAAGTCAAGAGGGGGCGTAGAAGGATAAAAACTGTTGAAGTATAAGAAATAACTTGGGCTCAAAACCAATTTGATGGACATATGTACTTTATTTTTATTTTTATGACATATCAACCAGCAATATATTTATATTGATATTACTTCAATTTATAGATCGATAGTAATTAGCTGTGCGCCACTACTTGATTTTCTCTTTCTATTATATATATATATATATATATATATATATATATACATATACACACACACACACACACACACACATATATATACATACATATATATATATATATATATATATACACACACACATATATACATATATATACACACACATATATACATATATATATATATATATACACACACATATATATACATATATACATATATATATATATATATATATACACACATCTTTATATATCTCAATGTTAAATCTGCTTTTCTGCCTATCTTTGAGCCCTTATAAACTTGTGTGAATTTTTTTTTTAATAATTCTCATTAGATATTATGAGTGTAACTATACTTTGTAATGTATTTTTGATGTGTTTAGTGCAACTTTTATGTTTTGCAAAACTGTTAACCAGAGCTCTGAAGTCGCAGTAATTATTCTAGCGTTAATCACGATTGCACACAAGTGATCATGTTTTCTTTGAACTTGTAATAACAGCAGTAAGCACAAACCCCGGATAAATCCTTTATCGCACGGGCACAAACGTTTGCGCTCCACTCATAATCTGGCCCCATTTATTATATATTTGGCTAAGACTTTACAATATTAAAATGTAATGCCACAAGCAGTAGAAATTTAAGCACAATGAACCGTTAGGAATCTGGACCATGCTTAAGTATCATGAGAACGAAAAAACACATTGTATGAAAACACAAAGCCCTTCTCACAGACACAGTCAGAAACCAATCGTCTCTGGCTCAGTAGCTGTGGAAAAGTACTACAAAGCACAGCACGATTATCAGGTCTGAAGACAATATTCATTATCACATCTGTGCTGATGCTTTAGGATAACGACAAAAAGACAGTACTATAAATCATAAAATGCACTTCAATAATGACTTTTCATGCCTGGACAGTCATGGAAGGCACAAACAGTATTTTTAATTGAAAATAATATACATATATACATTGTAAGCAAAAATAGATGCAGTTCTTCCCATGAAATAAAACAATAGCTCAAAATCATGTCTGAAAAATCAACATTGTCCTTCAATATCCAACAGCTGAGTCATTTGTTTTTGGTTTAGAATATGTGTTCAATACTATGAAAGGCTGTTAAAGCCCGACTAAGCTTTTTCTCCTGAATGGATCAGGTGATTTCATCACAAATTGGAAAAAAATGAATTATGTAAGTGGCAAGAAACTTAAAATATGAGGCAAATCCTATAAAATGCAGAACCAACTGTAAACATGGAACCTAACTATTTTGTGACAAGGTAAGTACAATGCAAACCGCAACTATGATTTCAGGGCATGATAAAAAGACTAAAATAAATTACTTTTACTATGCATCCAAACAAAATGGTATTTTGATTTTTGCAAGACAAATGATAATATACAACATAAGTTTTCCTCTTTTGTATTGCTATAAACATGGATTGATTGCACTCATTTTCTTGCAAAATGTATATATATTTTTTTTAAAACAAGAAATAATAGAATAAAAGAATACCTCAAACTAAATATTAATCCATGACCTTCACTTTGGAAAGGAGTATGCGATTATATGGACTACAACAAAAGTGGATTTTATTCCTTTTAGCGTGTCCTTACATCTTGTTAGAGTATTTAACAAGTGTGAAATAAGCCATTCTAACTATTTCTAGTCATTTCTAGTGTAGTATATTTGTCACTGTACACTCACTGAGTGCGCTTCCTGCTGTTTCCAGTACTGTGACCTGAACGATAGGAACTTGCCCCTCTGTCTTCCTCTCTTCTCCTTTCTGAAGATTGGGAAGGTTTTCTTGGAGATCTTGATCGAGATCTGAAAATACAAAATAAAGAAATTTCTCAATTACTTCACATCAATTCCAATAAAAGACTACTTTATTTTTCTATAACGTTTATATTATGTAGCTAAACAAAATGCCAGAATTTGCTTAAGAACAACATTAACTGTAAGAATTATTATTAATAGTTGATATACAAAGAGAAATATCAGTAAAGCAAAAGAACCCAAAACTTAATTTATTCTTACCTGATAAATTTATTTCATTGTGGTGAGAGTCCACAATCCATTACCCCTGGGAATTACCCTTTCCCTACCACTAGGAGGAAAAGATTCTCAAACCCCAAGAGCTATATAAAAACCCCATCCCTCCCACCTCACAGGTACCTTAGTCTAACTTACAGCCAAGCAAAATGAGGTAGGGATAAGCAATAAGAGCAATAAAAAGGAGCAGGGAAAAAAAAACAGATGTGCTCAAGAAAAAAAAAAAACAGCAGCAGCAAATACATTTGGTTGGGTCCAGTGGACTCTTACCACCAAAAAATAAATGAATTGATCAAGTAAGCATAAATTATGTTTTCTTTCATACAGATGGTGGCAGCCTACGATCGATTATTCCTGGGATCAAATATCCATGCGGAGGAGTCCCCGCGTAATGAGACAAAGGGTTGGATTTAGAAACTTTTTTTTCCACTGAAAAACTAAATCTGCAACCCCACAAAAGAAGAAGCAAAAACATAAAAATGGTAGAATTTAGTAAAAGTATGCAAAGAAGACCAAGTACCTGCCTTGCAAATTTGGTCAACTGAAGTCTCTTTCTTAAAAACCCAAGAAGTGGAGACTGACCTAGTAGAATGAGCAGTTATCCATTTCGGTGAAGGCTGGCCTGCGAAGTAAGCCTTATGAATCAAAAGCTTCAAACAAGAGGTCAAAGAAATAGAGACCTTATGTCTATTTCTAGAACCAAAAAAATTAAACTAGAAGTTTGTCTGAAATCCTTAGTAGCATCAGTGTAATACTTCAAAGCTCTAACAACATCCAAATTATGCATAGATCTCTCTAAAGCATTCTTGGGATTATGACACAAAGGCGGAACAACAATTACCCTACTGATATAGTCTGAAGACATAACTTTAGGCAAGAAATCAAACTTGGTCATTAAGACTGCCTTATCCTGATGAAAGATAAGGAGGGGGGTCACAAGAAATAGCAGATAATTCAGAAATCTTCTAGTAGAAAAGATAGCCAAAATGAACAAAGCCTTCCAAGAAGGACGTGTAATATCCACTTTATACATAGGCTCCAAAGAAGGTGCCTGCAAAACCTTTAAAACACAAAGTTAAGGCCCCAGAGAGGAATGAATCGGCTTAATCCGTGCCAAAACCTTAAAAGAACCATGAATGTCAGAAAAATTAGCAATCTTCCTGTGAAACAAAACAAAAGGAGCAGAAATCTGATGTGGCAGATAAGTCTTTATCCAAACCATCCTGTAAGAACTGCAAAATTATAGGAATTCTAAAAGAATGACAGGAAAAGCCATGATCTATACATCAGGCAATAAAAGTATTCCAAACCTTATGATAAATCCTTTTAGTCACAGGTTTACAAGACTGGATTAAAGTTTTAATCACAGAATCTGAGAAAGCACTATGCTAACCGTTCAATCTCTATACCATCAAGCTTAGAGATTTGAGATCCGGATGAAAAAATGGACCTTGAGACAAATTCCGGATGCAGAGGAAGTGGCCAAGGAGGGCAACTGGATATCTGAAATAGATCTGCATACCAGACCCCGCAAGGCCAAGCTTGAGCAATCAAGATAACTCACAATTTCTATAGCCTTATCTTGGAAAGCACTCTGGGAAGAAGTTTTAGGGAAGGAAACAAATAAGCAAGCTGAAATGACCAAGGAGCTACTAGGGAAGTTTGGAATTCAAACAAGAAGCCATAAGACCCCAAAGATCCACAATCTGATTGAACACATCCTGGTGAAGAAACGATTCCCCTGGATGTAAAAACAGACTGAGAAAATCTGCTTCTCAGTTGTTAACACCTGGAATATGAACTGCAGAGACTAGGCAGGAATTGACTTCCAACAATACACATTGGAAATGGCTGCCAAGTTCTGCCCACTGATGACATCACGATCTGGGCTGCATCTAAATAGCATTGACAGTTTGTTGCATCCAACTAGTGAGCCTTTTGTGATTGGGCACTATATGCCGCCCATATTCTGATGTCATCAGTGTGTCGAGCTTGGCAGCCATTTCAAAGTTGCCAGAAACAATATTAATTCTAAAATAACTTTTGTACTGTTACTGTTGTATGATATAGAAAGGGGTGCAGGAGGCTATTTTCTGCTTAATCTAAGCTAAGACTTTAAGGTGACTAAGATGTAGACCCTTTAAACACCTTACTTAATTATGGCTAATCTGCAATAGTTGTTTGAGAATATTTCCTCAAATTTATCATTAAGCTTTTAAAAAATAAAATAACCGTGTGGTCTCTCAGTGCTAACAGTCTTGTGAGCAGGATCAGCTTTTACCGGTTAGTACGTTTTAGATTTAAAGCAGAGTTGCCTTATTTTATATTATTGTTATTGTTGTCATAATCACTGCATTATAGATAAAAGAAGGCCCCAATCCCCCCTTAACAACTTTTACCACTGAAGGCTTCATCAAAAGGCGAGGCGCCACTATTTCTGCTGTGTTTTATATTCGGTATTCATGTGACCACGCCTATTTTCATGACGTTATCTCTGTCCATCCTTGGTCACATTCCATATCTCAGCATGTAAGATTTAGTGATTATTAATTCTATCACTAATTATCTGGATATTTCAACAAAAGATCAATTTTATTTGGTTTAGCAGAACTTTAATATGATTATTATCTCTTCATGGATATGAGATCTATTAAACCTTACAGTATAGGCTTCAATATATAAATGGCTCAATAAGGGTCATTTATAGTTTTATAATGATGTTATGTGGCCAATTATCATTAAAAAAAAACCCCAAAAAAACTGTGATGATATTTAATGTGCTTATTATGGTGAAATTTAACCATAATAATTATATATATATATATATATATATATATATATATATATATATATATATATATATATATATATATATATATAGTGTGCCCAAATTATATTTCCTTGGTAAGGAACGGTAATGCTTAGTCTCACACCAGTTATAGAAAGTTTTCCACACTTTTATAGTAAATGTGTCTGGTAACAGGCTTCTGTGTTTGAATCAAATTGTCAAATCTCTTGATCAGATCTTAGGTGAAAGAAAGGACCTTAAGAGATAATATCCTTCCTGAAAAGAAGATAAGGCTAGCTGAAAGACATATGGAGTACATCTGCATATAAAGTCCTGCGTCGCCATGCTGGAGCTATGTTTGTTCCTGTTTTATCCTAGCTTGATCTGCACAATATTAGGGTAGCTTGGGATTCAAGCTGAAGCTATGAGATCTATGTCTGATTTGCCACAATGACTAACAATCTGGTCAAATACCTTGTGATTCAGGGACCATTACAAGGGTGAAGGTATTGATGGCTGAGAAAGTCCACTTCCCACTTGCCCACAAAATCATGCAATGATGGTGTTCTAACCATGTTAGAATGCGGGCTACATCTTTCATTGCTAAAGCATTTTGAGTTCCGCCTTGACGATTGATGTAAGCCACAGTAGTGGCATTGTTTGAAACCTCAGATATGATTCCTTTCATAATAAAAGGACAGCTCTGGAGAGACCTGAATAGTGCATCTAGTTCCAAGTTGATGTTGGTTACCTTGCCTCTAGATGTGAAACCAAACTCCCTGTGTCCTCAGTGAACCCCAGACTGCACCCCAATTTTACAAGACTGTGTATTTGTGGTGATCACCACCCAAGTTAAAAGAAGGTCCCGTGAAAGAGAGACTGGTGAGTCTGCTACTATGTTAGGAACTGCCTTAAAGTCTAAGAAAATCTTCAGAGACTGATCCTTGTAATCTCCATTTCACTCACTGCTGCAACATTTTTAGTTGTAGAGGATGAAAATCTGACATCTGAAGCCACTATCATGAGACCTACTACTTTCAAGCATTAAAGAAATGGAGGAAGAGAAGTGAGTTAAAAAAATAATGTGGAGGGGCGGAGTTAACTACCTATGAGAGCAGACGTGAGGTGTGAGAGCTCTGGGCATTAAAAAGTGTTATTTTAGCCCTATTACATTGAACTTTTAAGTATAAATCTGCCTGATATTACTCAGTGATAGCTGCCTTGTAACATCAAAGGAAGAATTTGGAGTCTGTTGGACGTTTTTGGGTGTCCCCACTGGAGACTGACCCGATCATTACCTAGAACCTCAGAGACTTCTTATAGCTGCTCCGGAGGGTTGGGGATCCACTCCGGAGCACTGGACTGTTCTAATTTTACAGCCCTGGGGTTGGCTTGACCCCTTCACCAGCTGCCTTGAAACTGTGGCCACAACTCACCCGGCTTAGGCCCGAACCCACTCCGTGATTTGAGGGATCATACTGCCAATTCTGCAGCATGGCCGCGGCAGCCGCCGCAACCCTCACTCAGCAAACCCCGGCTACCTAACTCTACATACCGCAGCCCTGTGTACTCACAGATTTTGGCGCGACGATCCGCCATTTTGCCGGACGCCCTTCTTCCCCAGAGTGGTGCGGCCTAAGTTTGAGCCGCGTTAGACACATACGCGCCGGATTGCCGCTGCATTTCTTTGGTGGGAGAGCGGACTGTCTCCTGTGAACGGGCACACTCACTGAAACCCACAGAGGTCCGACGGACACGCACCACTGAGAGACTGTAGCACTTCTCCAGAGGGTAAGCTTGGGGAACAAAGAGGGCCTTATAAGAGGGTTGCACAATATAAGACTTATGAGGCGAAAGGATATACACTGCCCGGAGTCCATTTACCCCTCCTGGGGCCTCTTACATCTGATAGCTTAGTTCAAGGTGGCTTTGGAAACTCTGTTTTATTTATATTTGCTTTGCTATCTGGCCTCCACTTGGATAAGCAAGACTGTGCTATAATTAGGCGGCAACTAAACAGCATCAACTAGCCCACAGGACTCATTAAAGTCTTAACTACTGAAATCCCACAGGGCCCTTTTATAAAATCAGCTAAGCTTACATAGCCTCTATTATACACCTGAACTGTCTTGGCGAGCTCCTCATTTCCCTCACATAAAGGAGTTAATAAGTGAAAGGAAGATATATATAATGTGAATATTAAAGTGGTCCATTGGGCCAGGGACCTTGTGCAGTGACTCATAAATAGGGATTAATTCTGACCTGAAATTTATAGTGATTTTAGTCTTCTCCTCTGCTGTATTAATTTTTATAGGGGGACCCAGAAGTTTTCTACACTCTCTTCGTGTGTTTTTCGATATCCAGCCACCTACCCCTGCCCACATTACACAGACGCTACCTATAACATGCCACAGGGGGCCAGGGTGGAAAGCCGCTAACCCTAGTGAATATAGAAAGTCGGTGGCTGACCACTTCAGATCAAAATCAGGGGCAGACAAGGCCTCAGACAGCGCTACTACCTCTCAACATCACACGGAAACAAATACTGGTGGGGAGTGTGATTCTCATCTGCTACACAACATGGCGGAGTCTGCAGCTTCAGATATAGTATCCACACTTACTGAAAGGTTAAACTCCCTCCAAGACACCCTTACTAGGGCCATTAAAAACTCTGCAGCAGATTTACGTAAGGACATTGGTGCTATTAGTGAGCGCATTGATATTCTAGAGAGAAAACAGGAAGACCTCGCAGTGGAGCAGAGTAATCTAGCGAATCATTCCCAAGTACTAGTAGACATGCTAGATTCCATTGAAACAAAGATGGCCGATATGGAAGATAGGTCTCGAAGGAATAACTTGAGATTTAGGGGTATTCCTGAAGAGGTCCCATCATCGGAACTGTGTGCTTTTCTTACAGAGCTTTGTGAATTGCTCCGACCTGCTGGATTCTCAAATGAGGCTTTGGTGGATAGAGTCCACAGGCTCCCTAAAGGAAGAAATGTACCCAGTGATAAGCCACGAGATGTGATAGCTAGATTTCATTTCTTTACTTATAAGGAACAAATTATCAGGGCAATGTTCCAGCGTCCGATATTGCCTGAAAAATTTAGGAATATTCAGATATTCCCTGATTTGTCTCAATTCACGATCCAGAAAAGAGGGTTATTCCGAGAGGTCACGAGAACCCTGAGACAACAAGGAATTAAATATAGGTGGGGGTACCCTACTAAACTCCTCATCCATAGAGAGGGTCGTCTTTATACGGCCGATACCCCAGATAAAGGTCATCTTCTACTCAAAGGCTGGATTACACACAATTCTCTGGAGTCAAGGGAAAGTCCTCTAACACAAAAAGATCCTGTGCGGTCATCTTCATCATCTTCAATTTTGAGGCCTTCTGCATTGGAATGGGGCTCTCTCCCACAACGATCCACCCCTGCCAAAAAACATAACTTCGCTATGGGCCCAACTGTACTCACCCAAGGAGAAGATGTGTCAGAAGTTAATGACTGATGAGTATTACTAAACTTGTTTGTTGATCTTAATTATTTCTTCTTTACCTCCTATTGTTACAGGCTTGATGTATATGACCTGTACGGACATATAACGAGTTTAAGTGGTTAAGGTGCTTCTTATGTTTGTACCTCCTAAATGGGATGTACCAATATCCCCGAGTTAAAAATGTTCTTGTAATATTGATATGTACAGTTACATGTTGATGTTTCTATGCTTAGTTTTAAGGCTACCCTATTCTAGGCCCCAACACTATTTTATTTGTCGCTATTTTTATGAATTGCTAAGCTTGCTCCCTACAGGTTTGTTGTCTAGGAGTGACATAAGTATACATTCAGTTTTCTTGGCTGACGAACACCCTTGGACTTTATCTTTCCAAACAGACTCTAAGTATATCATTGGGGTTTAGATTACTCCTGCAGCCTGGATTCTTGCAGTAACATGTTCAAATTTATATGTTTAACTATACCACCTTCTCGAACCTCACATCCTGCTATCTTATATTGCTGTACTTAGATTTATAAGAATGTTTTGCTAAAGTTGCACATTTTTCAACTGTATTTAAGTGATTATATAACTTGGGCGGAGTGAAGCCCTGCTTAGGTTTAATATAGATAATATTTAACTGAATGTTTATCTTAGTTTAGATAACACTATATTTTATTATAGAACATAGTTAGGGGAGCTGACTAGGTGAATAGTATGGGTGAGGCCTATCTCATTAGAGTTTAACTATTCCCAGGAATTGAAGGGTTAAGTGCTCCTGCACATGATAACTTTTTCACCAACTCACCTTACTAAACTGGATGAGGTTAATTACATCTTACAGGTTAGATATACATGATCTGTATGGACGTATAGCTAGTTTAAGTGGTTAAGGTGTTTCTTATATTTATACCTCCTAAATGGGATGTAGTAAAGTCCCTATGTCAAAAATATTATTGAAGTATTGCTATGTACAGTTACAAGTTGATGTCCCTATGCTTAGGTTTAAGGCTACTTTATTTTGGGCCTCCACACTGTTTTATATGCCGTTATTTTTATGTATTACTAAGTTTGCTCCCTACAGGTTTGTTGTCCAGGAACGAAATATGTATACATTTAGTCTATTTGGCTGGCAAACAATTCTGGACTTTATTTTTCCAAACAGACTTTAAGTATTTCATTGGGGTTCAGATTGCTCTTATAGCCTGGATGACTGTAGTAATACGTTTAAATTTATGTGTTTAACTACATCACTTTATTGAGTCTCATATCCTACTATCTTATAGGGCTGTATCCAGAACTATAAGAATGTTTTGCTAAAGTTGTACATTTTTCAACTATATTTCAGTGTTTATATAACTTGGGCAGAGTGAAGCCCTGTTTGGATTTAATATGGATAGTATTTAGCTGAATGCCTATCTTAGTTTAGATAACACTATACTTTATTATAACACATAATTAAGGGAGCTGCTTAAGTGAATATTATGTGTGAGACCTATCTTATTAGATCTTAACTATTCCCAGGAACTAGTGGGTTAAATGCTCCTGTGTATGATACCTTTCCCACCAACCCACCTTACTATGATGGATGAGGTCAATTATATTGTAATATTAGATAATAGTTTCACTATCTTAAGATAATTTAGATTGTCCCTGACCCGGACTGTTGCTCCATTTGCTGAATCCTTTCAGCAGGCTACGTGCCTACCCCCCCTCCCCCCCCAGGTAAAACCACAGTTTACCAAAAGTAAACAAGTGAACACAGATTCCTTAGACTTATTCCCTGTTTTTTTTCTTCTCATAGTCTTAAATTTGGCGTGCTAGCCTGTGAACTCGTAACCACTTTAATTTTAAGCCTTTAGCTGAGATATATTTTGTCTCCCTGGCCTTTTGTCTTGGCCTCCTCTTATTCTGACTCTTATTACCTTTCTCCTTCTACCTTTCTCCCTTCTGTCCCTTTTTTTTTTTTTTTTACCATGAAGACAATATCCAAACTTCGTTTTGTGACCTTAAATGTAAAAGGTCTAAACATACCAACTAAAAGAAGTTTGTCTCACAATTTTTTTAAGAAACTTCGCAGCGATGTGGTCTTCCTTCAGGAGACACATTGGGCGGCAGACAAACTCCAAAAAATAAAGTTTTTGCAATATCCAGTGATCTTCCATTCTCTCCATCAGGATAAAAGCAGAGGAGTATCTATCTTAATAAACAAAACGGTGGCCTTTCATCGGATACATGTTGAGAGCGATCCTGAGGGCAGATTTCTGATACTGATTTGTAAAATAAATAATCTTATCTATACTCTAGTCAATATATATGCCCCTAACCAGGGTCAAACAGTATTTCTTCGTAAGGTTCTGCATCTAGCCGGGAGACTGAGGCAAGGGACGCTAGTATTCGGGGGGGATTTTAACATGGTATGGGATCCTACGGTTGATAGACAGCTCCCGAGTGGAAAAGACCTTGATAGGTTTTCTAAAAATACATCTTCTAAGTTTCGTAATCTTATACACCAGTTTTCATTGTATGATGTCTGGAGATCATGCCATCCCAATTCAAGGGATTACTCTTTCTTTTCGACCCCCCATAGGTCTTATTCCCGATTAGACCATTTTTTTGTCGATTCCTGGACTATGAATATGATCTCAGAGTCCCAGCTACACAGCTGCCCCTGGTCAGACCATGACGCGGTATCCTTCTTATTAAGTTAAGGAAGCTACACGTCAAATAGACCGTCATGGAAATTGCCTAAGTCCCTTGGGACGATAAAACCTTTCTGCAAAAAATCTCCGGAAAGGTTGAGGAATTCCTCATAAATAACCCGGCAGGCCAAACTTCCCATCAAATTAGATGGGCTGCCTTAAAAGCGTTTGTACAAGGCTTCTGTATAGCCACAATGGCAGCTCAGAGGAAAAAATGGGGTGCCCCATTAGGAAAATTAGTATGTGATCTTAGAATAAAAGAAAAATTAAACAAACTCCTTCTATTGAGTTGTCTGCTGATATTTTATATCTAAAAGACCAGATTAAGGCCTTGGAAATAGAGAGAATCAAAAAGGCAGTTTCAAAATGTAAACTTACTATGTATTATAAGAGCAACAAAGCGGATTCTTTACTGGCAAAAAAACTTAAAAATCATACAGCAGCCTCAAGGATTCCTTATCTTAGCCAAAATGGTCATAAGGTATACGCGCCGGACGACATAGGCAAATCTTTCGCTGAGTTTTACGAGACTCTCTACAATATAGAAAAAGCTGAGAAACCAAGTATGGCATTGGTTAATGATATATCTGCCTTCCTGCAAAAATTAAATTTACCTTCGTTGTCTGAAGCAGATGGCAACAAATTAATTGAACCTTTTCTAAATCCGAAATTAGAGAGGCGATCAAGCAAATAAAAAATAATAAAGCACCGGGCCCGGACGGGTTTACTGGTCAGTTCTACAAAAAATTAAACCCTAATCTACAGCGAATACTATGCCAGGTCTTTAATGAGGTAAAATCAGAGGGCCACATTCTCATAGAGAACTTAGAAGCCACTATTATTGCAATACCCAAGCCTGGGAAAGACCCCTCTATATGCTCTAATTTTAGGCCCATATCCCTACTCAATGTAGACACCAAACTATATTCTAAATTAATAGCAGATAGAGTGGCACACTTGCTCCCCTCCCTGATTAAGGTTGACCAAGTCGGCTTTATTCCGGGCTGGCAAGGCCCTGATAATACTCGGAGGTTATTAAATATTTTCACTGAGGCCAAAAAATCTAATAAACCCCTGATGGTCCTGTCATTAGACGCCGAGAAGGCCTTTGACAGGGTCAGATGGGAATACTTATGGGAAGTGTTGAAGATCTTTGGATTCCCCCAGCACGCAATTGATATGATTAAGGTACTATACTCTAATCCACGTGCTAGGGTGAGAGGCATGGGTTTTTGTTCCCCAGAAATTAGTATCTCCAACGGCACTAGACAGGGCTGTCCACTGTCCCCTTTAATATTCGCCCTAGCAATGGAGCCATTAGCGCAGGCAATACGCGATTCCCCACAAATTAGAGGCGCCCCCTTCGGTGACAGGGAGGAAAAAATCGTGCTCTATGCGGACGATGTCACAATTCTTCTTACCGACCCCATCTCCTCGATAAACTCGGTCTTCTTACTGTTGGAACAATTTGGCAGGTTTAGTTTTTATAAAATTAATGTAACTAAAACCGAGGCATATTGTATTAATATTTCTGAGGAACAGCTTAATGTTCTACAGAGTAGATATGACTTTCGATGGTCTAATTCTTCCCTTACACACTTGGGTGTAAAGCTTAGCGCTGACATTAGCTCTGTGATTAACCTCAACTTCGATGCATTACTAACAGAATTACAATCCTTAATTCACAGATGGGACTTTAAAGAGATATCTTGGTTAGGACGCGTGGCCACTATCAAAATGTCTCTACTCCCAAAGGTCCTCTATATCTTTAGATGTATCCCATTGAACATTCCACACAGCATACTTCAACAGATACACCAGATATTTACTAAATATGTCTGGGAGGGTAAAGCACCTAGGATTGGGCATAAGATTATGCAAAGAGAATATATTAAAGGGGGAGTATCCTTCCCAAATATCTTTTTGTACTATGAAGCAACGAGGCTCTCCCATATATCAGCCTGGGGCCTGGGTGCAGAACAACCGGGCTGGTATGGTTTGGAGGAGATGTCTATTCCTCGAAGCCTAAGTCTGTCGGATGTCATTTGGGTTCCCAGTTATAAGTCTATAACTAAACAAATTGCAAACCCTATTGTCCAGCAAAACATCTGTTTATGGCATGGTCTCCGACATCATTCGGAGATTGCTCCGCACCCCTCCCCAATACGCCAGATGAGAGGCCTGATCTGGAATCTACCCAATATCCATGCAGAATTCTGGGATACTGGACAAAGTACGGTGTCTGAACACTTCTACTCCAACAGTGCTATGATGTCTGTTTCGCAAATTATTAATTCAATTAATGACCCCCCCCGTTGGCTGAGATTCAAAGGCTATAGGTTACTAAGCTTGCTAAAATCATGGGATTTCCCTAAACGAAATCCCAGACAGCTTTCTAAATGGGAGCATAGATGGCGAAGTGGACTGGGGGGTTACAAGCCTCTCACTTTTCATTATGGAGCTCTCCTCCATGATCAGTCTCAGGGACTTCCTTGGCAGATTAAAGCCTGGTGCAGAGACTTAAATTCGACACTTACTGAACTTGATATTGGCAAAGCTATAACTCTAACAAAAAAGATACTACACTGTGTGACTATCTTTGAAGGCTATATCAAATTACTACTGAAATGGTATAGAGTCCCCACTAAATTGTCCAAGATGTTTGCGGGATCGTCACCATTATGTGGTGGATGTGCCCGAAACTGGTGCCTCTCTGGCAGGATGTTGAGATTTTGCTTCACTCCATGAATCTGTCTGTAACTCTGACCCCTCAATGTATTGTCTTTCATGTGTTTGATGTTGGGTTACCTAAACACAATAAACAATTGCTGATATACATTATCTCTGCCACCAAACTGTGTATTGCTAGAGCCTGGAAGCAAATAGAGCCACCCTCGTTGACTGCTGTTTGTGAAGTGGTGCAATTTTTGGCGACAATGGAAAAATCTGTATATAGTTCACTTGATCGAATGGACGATTATTGGGAGATATGGTCCGACTGGATACAAATTCAGGGATAAGTGGAGAGGAGTTTGTGAAATAAGAGCTCTCTGTATAATTTTTTTTTTTCTTTTCCCCTCTCTTGTTCTCTTCTTCTCTCCTTTTTTCTGATTATCTCCCTATGCAGTAGGCCAGGGAGGTATGGTTGCGACTCGTTAGGTCAGCATGATCTTTCTTCTCCAGCTTATACACATATTAGCATCCCCCAGCTCCCCTATTATGGGGGCTGACAGTCACAAAAACGGAAAAAATACTGAGGGTTTGATAGTCCCTAAATTTGGGTTAACAGGAGCAGTGTCTCTGATATTATTTACGCAAGTTCTGTTTAGGATGTTGCCTTACTGTAGTGGCAGCTTCTTACCATATGTGATACACAACACATGTTTTTTCTTTGCTGTTTTTTGTTCTTTTTATATATGTATATTGGACTTGTACTATTATGTTGATGTATGTTGGATGCATTGCCCCTGATTGGTGTTTTTTTCTTTTTCCTTCAATAAAAAACTTTGTTTAAAAAAATAAAATAAAAAAATAATGTGGAAATCTATATAATATTACTGAGTGTGACATGTGACTAATTCTATAGTGCTAATAGGTGGTTTATCAGTGTATGCTCACTATGTAAGGGTGTATGTGAGTATAATCCCTAGGATATAAAATTTGTGGCGTATAAGATATCATCTTAGCTATAACTATAAACCTCACAGAGGTGTCAGAGTTTAAAGGTGTGAAATGTAATCCTCATTATGGATGAAGTGAAGGGAAAGTGTAAGATAGGATTGATGAACAGTGACAATTGATTGTGGGGAAAGAATATGTGAATAAGTTTCCTAATGTGAACAATTAAAGTATTATGATTAAGCATAAACATATAACATACTATGTGAAAGAGAGAGAGAAACATTAGAATGCTGCTATATCCACATTCAAATTTAACCCTAATGGGTGCATAGTTTTCAATTTGTGGATCCAGTATGTTTCTCTCCTTCTTAGTCTAATAAATCTATTGTGAAAATGTGACATAGGAATTTCTTCTATGGGAATAATAGTGTTCCCTTTATGTTTCTTATGACAATGCTTAATTACACTATGGGATTTTTTGTTATTAATAATGCTTCGATAGTGTTCTGACCAACGATGGCTGAGGCGTCTAATGTTGCGACCAATATACTGTACCCCACACATGCAACATATTAGATAGATTACATAATGTGAGGCACAGTAAAATTATTAAAAGTAAAGAAACTGGATTTCACAAATCCACCAATAGAATCAATATTAGAAAAAGTTTACTTGTCACCAATAGAGGAGCATGTAAATGTAATGTTACCAATTGTAAAATGTGTGACCATATTGGCCATGGGAAACGTTCTTTTCAATCCCACATTGATAAAAAAATCTTTTAAGATCAAAAGTACACTAACCTGTGCCTCACATTATGTAATCTATCTAATATGTTGCATGTGTGGGGTACAGTATATTGGTCGCACCATTAGACGCCTCAGCCATCGTTGGTCAGAACACTATCGAAGCATTATTAATAACAAAAAATCCCATAGTGTAATTAAGCATTGTCATAAGAAACATAAAGGGAACCCCGATTGTTACACTATTATTCCCATAGAAGAAATTCCTATGTCACATTTTCACAATAGATTTATTAGACTAAGAAGGAGAGAAACATACTGGATCCACAAATTGAAAACTAGGCACCCATTAGGGTTAAATTTGAATGTGGATTCACATTAGGAAACTTATTCACATATTCTATCCCCACAATCAATTGTCACTGTTCATCAATCCTATCTTACACTTTCCCTTCACTTCATCCATAATGAGGATTACATTTCACACCTTTAAACTCTGACACCTCTGTGAGGTTTATAGTTATAGCTAAGATGATATTTTACACGCCACAAATTTTATATCCTAGGGATTATACTCACATACACCCTTACATAGTGAGCATACACTGATAAACCACCTATTAGCACTATAGAATTAGTCACATGTCACACTCAGTAATATTAATTATATATAAGATAATAGAACAACATATATATATTTTCACTCCCCATCACACTTGGGTGGTCATCTAGGACTTACAACTATATGAAAGAGTCATTTTATCCATATTATATTATTTATTAAGGGGATCTCTTCTTGTGAGATACACCACTCATCTGTCACCTTATCCATTTAGTGAAAGTAGATCGTTTACTACTATAAAAATGGCGGATCTAATACATATAGTATTTATGGGGTTGTATCAATCTCACACCATTTATGTACAAACATGTATGTATACGGACATTTGTGGTATGTGTGTGTGTGTGTGTGTGTATATGTGTATATATATATATATATATATATATATATATATATATATATATATATATATATATATATATTAGTACTTCCTTATTAATTGTATACTGGAACATGAATTAGAAATTAATATCATAGTCGGGTACGCAAGACTATTCACAGTTATTGATACACATAAACGTCATCACATAGTATTTGTTTTTGTACATATCCAATATTATATTGTTGTTATCCGTGGATTATATCCAATAACGGAAATACGAGGGGACATCCATTAGATTAGTACTAGTTTAGTTGTCATAATTTAAACATCAAATGAAAACCTTTTAAAGTATCTAATCTAGCGACCAATAGTAGAAAACATCATAAAGTACCGCTCTAGTGATCAAGAGTGTATCATCATCCTCTGCATTTATTAAAATGGTCACAATACACCTATAATCCTTATTCACTATATTAGGATAGTGGGATCAAACAATTAATGTGTATACTTTGCAATGGTGTTTTTAGGAATTTTATATACATCTTTATGCCTATTCAAGAATTGTCAAGTGTTTGTTATAAATGTGTATTTTATACAAAAATGTCTTTATATAACAAATATGTATTTCATATTTAACTTCTAAATCGCCTGTTTCACAATATTAGCGGAACACTATTACCCTTGTTTTATTTGAACTAGGATAGATTGTATTTACACTCTTATCGCGAGTGAGAATTAGATTTCCTCATTGTTGAAAAATATGAACGTAGTTGACTCACACGCTAAGATGCTCTTTACTTTTGCCTGCACACCTGTTTATACTTTGTGAAAGGACTCGATTTAAACTTCAGCTTAAGTAAAGGCTTTGTTTTCCGCGCACCCAGTAACTCTGATCATTCTAATGAGCGCAGATGCGATATTTTATGGGTGTGTGGAATACACAGCACTTGATTTGTCTTTAGAAATATGGGCGTAGTTGATATACAGACTGTTGATTGGTTTTATGAGATATAAAAGGTAGCAAGGTAGAGTGTAACAATTATGTAGCCTGATGAAACTGCATTCTAGCAGAGAAACGCGTTGCAAAGCAACTTTTTAAGTGTTTTTAATAAAATATTTTTATCACTCTTCCTTGCTCCGGATAATTATCTTTAAGCCGCTATAGTCTGTGGTGTATATATATCTCCCAGCTGACCAATACGGGTGCGTCTTGGAGCTTTGAATCCCTGTGTCGCCGGCGAAGCACTGTATCATCACCCAGCTGATCCGCCATTGGGGAGTCAGCCGAACGGCTCTGAAGTTTCGGTCCGCCCACTATTGCACTGCATGTGCACGTTTGTTTGTATTTAATCACTATTGCTGGAAGTTGTTACATGCTGTTTAGGACTTGCTGCACCAAGGGCGCCTCTCTTTTTTTCTTGTCTTCTAGGACATCCAGATATTTTGCACACACTTTGGAGAGAGCTGCCTGTCACTCGGTTGACGCACCTTTTTGCAACTGGACATTATTAGTGAGAGTCCTCGGTATAGGACTTTCCATAAGTGTTGGGACTTTTTCCTAAGGATTTTTTTCAAACTTTATGCATTGTATTTACCTCATCATTACCATTGTATTTGTGTGTTACCATAACTTTTTATTTTTTTGATCATATTATACAATATATACAGGTTATCATTTTTTATTATAATTTGTAATATACACAGTTTGTGTTATAGTGGATTGGCGCACCTCTGGTTTTTGGGACATACAGGAGCTGTACTGTGTTGATCCCATATTTTTCTTGTTTTAAAAGGCAAATCTGATGAATTTTGTATAATCCCTGTGAATAGGGATATGCAAATAGGCATATTTTAAATCTATGGTAGACATAAACTGACCCTCCGGAACTGAAGTATTGTATAATGCAAGTTATCTCCATTTTAAAAACTTGGAACTTCAAGAGATTTGTTTAGAGTTTTAAGATCCAAGATGAGCCTGTAAGTCCCTTCATTCTTTCGAACAATGAAGTTTGGAAAATAACTTGATTATGTTCCTCTAAAGAGACTAGGTAATTACTTCTATAGCTTCAGTTGCTACAATGGGTCTGATAAGCATGACAATAAGCTTCTGGCCTTAAAGGATCTTTGGGAATATGAGAGGAAGAAGCTCTAAGCATTGCCCCTGGGAAATTAAGTTCAGTACCCATTGACTTCTGCCAAGCCTTGTAAAAAAGGTTCAATCTGCCCCCCCCCCATCAGAACTTCGCCTGGCTCGGGGAGACAAAAAGAAAATTTATGCTTACCTGATAAATGTATTTCTTTTTAGACACAATGAGTCCACGGATTTCATCCTTACTTGTGGGAAATCACCTCTTGGCCAGCAGGAGGAGGCAAAGAGCACCACAGCAGAGCTGTATATATAGCTCCACCCTTCCCTCCCACTCCAGTCATTCGACCGAAGTTAGGAAGAGAAAGGAAAAACCAAGGTGCAGAGGTGTCTGAAGTTTTAACAAAAAATAACAACAACAACCTGTCTCATAGAACAAAGAAATACATTTATCAGGTAAGCATAATTTTTTTTTTCTATTTAAAAGACACGATGAGTCCACGGATTTCATCCTTACTTGTGGGATACAATACCAAAGCTATAGCACACGGATGAAAAGGGAGGGACAAGACAGGTAACCACTGCTTGAAGAACTTTCCTCCCAAAAACAGCCTCAGCTGAGGCAAAGGTATCAAATTTGTAAAATTTGGAAAAAGTATGAAGAGACGACCAAGTTGCAGCTTTGCAAATCTGTTCAACAGAAGCATGATTTTTAAATGCCCATGAGGAAGCCAGGAGGCTGCTGTCCAGCAGTCTCATAGGCAAAATGGATGATACTCCTCAGCCAAAAAGAAAGAGGTAGCCATAGCTTTCTGACCCCTACGTTTCCCTGAAAAATTGACAAACAATGAAGATGATTGACGAAAATCCTTAGACACCTGTAAGTAGAACTTCAAAGCAAGGACCACGTCCAAATTATGTAACAGACGCTCCTTCTTAGAAGAAGGATTAGGACACAAGGAAGGAACAACAATTTCCTGATTAATATTTTTATTTGAAACAACCTTAGGAAGAAAACCAAGCTTAGTTCATAACAACACCTTATCCGAATGGAAAATAAGATAAGGAGAATCACATTGTAATGCCGAAAGCTCAGATACTCTTCGAGCAGAAGAAATAGCAACCAAAAAAGGAAATGTATGCTTACCTGATAAATTTATTTATTTTACAATATGACGAGTCCACGGATTTCATCCTTAATTGTGGGATTACGCCTCCTGGTCAGCAGGAGGAGGCAAAGAGCTCCACAGCAGAGCTGCATATATAGCTCCTCCCTTCCCTTCCACTCCAGTCATTCGACCGAAGTTAGGAAGAGAAAGGAAAAGCCAAGGAGCAGAGGTGACTGGAGTTTAACAAAAATAAAGACCTGTCTTAGAAAATGACAGGGTAGGCCATAGAACCGTCATATCGTAAAAGAAATAAATTTATCAGGTAAGCATAAATTTCCTTTTCTTTTACAAGATATGACGAGTCCACGGATTTTATCCTTACTTGTGGGATACAATACCAAAGCTATAGGACACGGATGAAAGGGAGAGACAAGACAGGAACCACTGCTTGAAGAACCTTTCTCCCAAAAACAGTCTCGGACGAGGCAAAAATATCAAATTTGGAAAATTTGGAAAAAGTATGAAGAGACAACCAAGTTGCAGCCTTGCAAATCTGTTCAACAGAAGCATCGTTTTTAAATGCCCATAAGGTAGCCACAGCCATAGTAGAATGAGCCGTAATTCTTTCAGGAGGCTGCTGTCCAGCAGTCTCATATGCCAAACGGATGATACTCTTCAGCCAAAAAGAAAGAGAGGTAGCCGTAGCTTTCTGACCCCTACGTTTTCCAGAAAAAAGAACAATGAAGATGATGGACGGAACTCTTTAGTCGCCTTTAAGTAAAACTTCAGAGCACGGACCACGTCCAAATTATGTAACAGACGCTCTTTCTTAGGAGGATTGGGACACAATGAAGGAACCACAATTTCCTGATTAATATTCTTATTAGAAACAACCTTAGGAAGAAACCCAGGTTTGGTACGTAATACCACCTTATCAGAATGGAAAATAAGATAAGGAGAATCACATTGTAAAGCTGAAAGCTCAGAAACTCTGCGAGCAGAAGAAATAGCAAGCAAAAATAAAACTTTCCAAGATAATAACTTAATATCTATGGAATGCATTGGTTCAAATGGAACCCCTTGAAGAACATTAAAGACTAAATTCAAACTCCAAGGAGGAGCAATTGGTCTAAACACAGGCTTGATTCTAGTCAGAGCCCGACTGAACGTCTGGAACATCTGCCAGACGCTTGTGTAGCAAAATAGACAAAGCAGAAATCTGTCCCTTTAGGGAACTTGCTAATAACCCTTTCTCCAATCCTTCTTGGAGAAAAGATAAAATCCTAGGAATCCTAAACTTACTCCACGAGTAGCCCTTGGATTCGCACCAATAAAGATATTTATGCCATATCTTATGGTAAATCTTTCTAGTAAAAGGCTTGCGTGCCTGAATCAAGGTATCAATGACCGATTCAGTGAACCCTCGCTTAGATAAAATCAAGCGTTCAATCTCCAAGCAGTCAGCTGCAGAGAAATTATATTCGGATGAAGGAAGGGTCCCTGAATCAGATGGTCCTGCCTCAATGAAAGCTTCCACGGCGGCAAAGAGGACATGTCCACCAGATCGGCATACCAAGTCCTGCGAGGGCACGCAGGAGCAATTCGAATCACTGAAGCCCTCTCCTGTTTGATCCGTGCAATCACCCAGGGAAGGAGAGCAAACGGCAGAAACACATAAGCTAGGCTGAACAACCAATGCACTGCCAAGGCACCTATCAGTTCGGTCTGGGGATCCCTGGACCTGGATCCGAATCTCGGGAGCTTGGCATTCTGACGAGACGCCATCAGATCTAATTCCCGTCTGCCCCACCTGAGAATCAGGGTGGAACGACCTCGGGATGAAGTTCCCATTCCTCTGTTGTCCACTCCTAGGATGTAGCTTGCTGAGAGATAACAAGAGTGAGCCTCCGCCCACCGAATTATCTTGGATACTTCTGTCATCGCTAAGGAACTTCTTGTTCCTCCCTGATAATTGATGTAAGCCACAGTCGTGATGTTGTCCGACTGAAAACGGATGAATTTGGCCGAAGCCAACTGAGGCCAGGCCTGAAGCGATTTGAATATTGTTCTCAATTTCACAACATTGATTGGAAGTAGAGACTGAGTATGCCTGATGAAACGGTCTTGTGCTGACCGAGAAACGCGTTGCAAAAAGAAATAGACACAACCTGTTTTTAAACCACGACCCGGTTTTATTGACAGCTGCATTTTATTATCCGTTTGGGATATCTTCTAAGAAAACCTGTGCGGTGACACAGTAAATTTTCCAAATACGGACTGTAGCCTGAGATCAGCCTTTTGGGAGAATACTCCAGCCTCCGGAGCACACACCTGGTTGTTTGTCCGTGAGGATTCACGCTGTTACCCTTGACGCTACCTTCCAGATTCCACGGGTCTCACGTTTGAGACCCCCAGCGTACTGACTGCTGGTTCTGAACGTCGGCCTCCCCGATAGCACCTTATTGGCTTAAGGTGCCACTCCTCTTGTGAGTAGTGTATTTACACACAGTTTTATTTCACCTTGGTTATTACAATATGTTGGCGCCCCTTGTTTTTGCTTTATCCTAGACACCAGACCCATCACACCGTGGATACAAGTGGAGCTTGCTGAGCACTCAAGTATTAACACATTCTTTTGTGATTTCACTTTGGACATTTTGTTCACAGACATTCACCCAGATATTATATTGTATTTTATGTCATACATTATTCTAAGCACTCATTGTTTGGGCACTTTTTACCCCCATTAGTCAGCATTTAACAATCAATTGACACTTATACTTACTATTCATATATATTTTTTATTCTTTGGGAGTTTCATAACACTGTTGCAAAATATATTTTCAACACTTTCCACATTTTTCTATTTCACTACCAAATGCTCATCAACAAAAGTTTTTAAGACATCAAAATGTATCTATTACCAACTGGGTACATTTAGTCCTAAGAAAGCTTTTCTTTCAAATTTTGCATTGTCTGAACTGCACATCCTCATAGTTTTTCCTTTGGGAATCACTTTTTACTTTCCACACACCCTGAGCCTTCAGGGAATTCCAGACTGCACCCCAACCTAGTAGACTGGCGTCCGTTGTCACTATCACCCAAGAGTGTCTGTGGAAGCACTTACCTTGGGACACATGATCCAGCGACAACCACCAAAGAAGAGAGTCTCTTGTCTCCTGATCCAGATCTATCTGAGGAGACAAATTTGCATAATCTCCATTCCACTGCCTGAGCATGCTCAGTTGTAGCGGTCTGATATGAAAACGAGCTAACGGAATGATGTCCATTGCCGCCACCATCAATCCAATTACCTCCATGCACTGAGCCACTGATGGCCGAGGATTGGACTGAAGGGTTCGGCATGTATTCAAAATCTTTAATTTCCTGACCTCCGTCAAGAAAATTTTCATGGATACAGAATCTATTAGAGTTCCCAGGAATGGGACCATTGTTTGTGGGATTAGTAAACTCTCTTCCAGATTCACCTTCCACCCATGAGTCCTTAGAAAGGACAGAACCAGGTCGGTATGAGACCTTGTGTGTTGGTAAGACGACGCCTGGATTAGAATATCGTCTAGATAAGGCGCCACTGCAATGCCCCACGGTCTGAGAACCGCTAGCAACGACCCTAGAACCTTCGTGAAGATCCTGGGTGCCGTGGCCAGCCCGAAGGGAAGAGCCACAAACTGAAAATGTTTGTCCAGGAAGGCAAACCTTAGTAACTGGTGATGATCTCTGTGGATAGGAATATGAAAATATGAATCCTTTAAGTCCACGGTAGTCATATATGGACTCTGGATCAATAGAAGAATTGTCCGAATAGTTTCCATCTTGAAAGATGGAATTTTTTAGAAATTTGTTTAGACTTTTGAGGTCTAAAATGGGCCGGAACGTTCCCTCTTTTTTGGGAACCACGAAAATATTTGAGTACAACCCCTGTCCCTGCTCCTGTATTGGAACGGGACAAATTACTCCCATAGTGGAGAGGTCTCTTACATAACGTAAGAATGCCTCTCTTTTTTATCTGGTCTACAGACAATCGTGAAAGAAGAAACCTTCCCCTTGGGGAGGCATTTTTGAACTCCAGCTGATACCTTTGAGACACGATTTCCAGTGTCCAGGGATCCTGAACGTCTCTTATCCAAGCCTGGACAAAGAGAGAAAGTCTGCCCCTACTAGATCCGGTCCCGGATCGGGGGGCCGCCCCTTCATGCTGTCTTGGGAACAGCAGCGGTCTTCTTGGGTTGTTTACCCTTGTTCCAAGTCTGGTTGGGTCTCAAGATGGATTTGGTTTGTGCAAAATTCCCTTCCTGTTTAGTGGAAGAAGACGGGACTCCCTTGAAATTTTGAAAGGAACGAAAATTACTGTTTCCCTCTTTGTTTAGCTGTTTTATCCTGAGGTAGGAGGTGACCCTTACCTCCCGTGATGTCAGAAATGATTTCTTTCAAGTCAGGCCCGCTTTGATTTAGAGGACACATCCACAGACCAAGATTTTAACCATAAAGCTCTACGAGCCAAAATGGAGAATCCAGCATTCTTAGCTGCCAATTTAGTGATCTGAAATGAGGCATCTGTGACGAAAGAATTAGCCAGCTTAAGGGCCTTAATTCTGTCCGTTATATCTTCTAACAAAGTCTCAGTCTTAAGAGACTCCTTTAAGGCCTCAAACCAAAAGGCGGCCGCAGTTGTGACTGGTACAATACAGGCCGTCTGTTGTAATAAATAACCCTGGTGAACAAAAAGATTCTTTAGAAGACCCTCTAATTTTTTATCCATAGGATCTTTGAAGGCACAACTGTCCTCAATAGGGATAGTCGTACATTTAGCAAGTGTAAAAATAGCACCCTCCACCTTAGGAATCGTCTGCCAGGAGTCCCGAACGGTGTCTGCTATAGGGTACATCTTCCTAAAAATAGGGGAAGGTGAAAAAACATAATTTATTTAAGAACTTACCTGATAAATTCATTTCTTTCATATTAGCAAGAGTCCATGAGCTAGTGACATATGGGATATACATTCCTACCAGGAGGGGCAAAGTTTCCCAAACTTCAAAATGCCTATAAATACACCCCTCACCACACCCACAAATCAGTTTAACGCATAGCCAAGAAGTGGGGTGATAAGAAAAAAGTGCGAAAGCATAAAAAATAAGGAATTGGAATAATTGTGCTTTATACAAAAAAATCAAAACCACCACACAAAGGGTGGGCCTCATGGACTCTTGCTAATATGACAGAAATGAATTTATCAGGTAAGTTCTTACATAAATTATGTTTTCTTTCATGTAATTAGCAAGAGTCCATGAGCTAGTGACGTATGGGATAATGACTACCCAAGATGTGGATCTTCCACGCAAGAGTCACTAGAGAGGGAGGGATAAAATAAAGACAGCCAATTCCGCTGAAAATAATCCACACCCAAAATAAAGTTTAAATCTTATAATGAAAAAAACTGAAATTATAAGCAGAAGAATCAAACTGAAACAGTTGCCTGAAGTACTTTTCTACCAAAAACTGCTTCAGAAGAAGAAAACACATCAAAATGGTAGAATTTAGTAAAAGTATGCAAAGAAGACCAAGTTGCTGCTTTGCAAATCTGATCAACCGAAGCTTCATTCCTAAACGCCCAGGAAGTAGAAACCGACCTAGTAGAATGAGCTGTAATCCTTTGAGGCGGAGTTTTACCCGACTCGACATAAGCATGATGAATTAAAGATTTTAACCAAGATGCCAAAGAAATGGCAGAGGCCTTCTGACCGTTCCTAGAACCGGAAAAGATAACAAATAGACTAGAAGTCTTTCGGAATTTCTTAGTAGCTTCAACATAATATTTCAAAGCTCTAACTACATCCAAAGAATGCAATGATCTCTCCTTAGAATTCTTAGGATTAGGACACAATGAAGGAACCACAATTTCTCTACTAATGTTGTTAGAATTCACAACCTTAGGTAAAAATTTAAAAGAAGTTCGAAACACCGCCTTATCCTGATGAAAAATCAGAAAAGGAGACTCACAAGAAAGAGCAGATAATTCAGAAACTCTTCTAGCAGAAGAGATGGCCAAAAGAAACAAAACTTTCCAAGAAAGTAATTTAATGTCCAAAGAATGCATAGGTTCAAACGGAGGAGCTTGAAGAGCCCCCAGAACCAAATTCAAACTCCTAGGAGGAGAAATTTACTTAATAACAGGTTTTATACGAACCAAAGCTTGTACAAAACAATGAATATCAGGAAGATTAGCAATCCTTCTGTGAAAAAGAACAGAAAGAGCAGAGATTTGTCCTTTCAAGGAACTTGCAGACAAACCTTTATCCAAACCATCCTGAGGAAACTGTAAAATTCTCAAAATTCTAAAAGAATGCCAGGAAAAATGATGAGAAAGACACCAAGAAATGTAAGTCTTCCAGACTCTATAATATATCTTTCTAGATACAAATTTACAAGCCTGTAACATAGTATTAATCACAGAGTCAGAGAAACCTCTTTGACTAAGAATCAAGCGTTCAATCTCCATACCTTTAAATTTAAGGATTTGAGATCCTGATGGAAAAAAGGACCTTGCGACAGAAGGTCTGGTCTAAACGGAAGAGTCCACGGTTGGCAAGAGGCCATCCGGACAAGATCCGCATACCAAAACCTGTGAGGCCATGCTGGAGCCACCAGCAGAACAAACTAGCATTCCTTCAGAATCTTGGAGATTACTCTTGGAAGAAGAACTAGAGGCGGAAAGAGATAGGCAGGATGATACTTCCAAGGAAGTGACAATGCATCCACTGCTTCCGTCTGAGGATCCCTGGATCTGGACAGATACCTGGGAAGTTTCTTGTTTAGATGAGAAGCCATCAGATCTATTTCTGGAATCCCCACATTTGAACAATCTGAAGAAATACCTCTGGGTGAAGAGACCATTCGCCCGGATGTAACGTTTGGCGACTGAGATAATCCGCTTCCCAATTGTCTATACAGGAGCTAGATTCCGCCCATACCAGTATTCGAGATACTTCTTTCATAGCCAGAGGACTGTGAGTCCCTCCTTGATGATTGATGTATGCCACAGTTGTGACATTGTCTGTCTGAAAACAAATGAACAATTCTCTCTTTAGAAGAGGCCATGACTGAAGAGCTCTGAAAATTGCACGGAGCTCCAAAATATTGATCGGTAATCTCACCTCCTGAGATTCCCAAACCCCTTGTGCTGTCAGAGACCCCCAAACAGCTCCCCAACCTGTCAGACTTGCATCTGTTGAAATTACAGTCCAGGTCGGAAGAACAAAAGAAGCCCCCTGAACTAAACGATGGTGATCTGTCCACCACATCAGAGAGTGTCGTACAATCGGTGTTAAAGATATTAATTGAGATATCTTTGTGTAATCCCTGCACCACTGGTTCAGCATACAGAGCTGAAGAGGTCGCATGTGAAAACGAGCAAAGGGGATCGCGTCCGATGCTGCAGTCATAAGACCTAGAATTTCCATGCATAAGGCTACCGAAGGGAATGATTGTGATTGAAGGTTTCGACAAGCTGAGATCAATTTTAGACGTCTCTTGTCTGTCAGAGACAGAGTCATGGACACTGAATCTATCTGGAAACCTAAAAAGGTTACCCTTGTCTGAGGAATCAATGAACCTTTCGGTAAATTGATCCTCCAACCATGATTTTGAAGAAACAACACAAGTCGATTCGTATGAGATTCTGCTAAATGTGAAGACTGAGCAAGTACCAAGATATCGTCCAAATAAGGAAATACCACAATACCCTGTTGTCTGATTACAGACAGAAGGGTACCGAGAACCTTTGTAAAAATTCATGGAGCTGTTGCTAGGCCAAACGGCAGAGCCACAAACTGGTAAATCTAGCACAAACTTACTTCACCACCTCCACAGGAGGCAAAGTTTGTAAAACTGCTTTGTGGGTGTGGTGAGGAGTGTATTTATAGGCATTTTGAGGTTTGGGAAACTTTGCCCCTCCTGGTAGGAATGTATATCCCATACGTCACTAGCTCATGGACTCTTGCTAATTACATGAAAGAAAGGTATACCCGGTCTTTCCCATTCCCTTGTATCAATTTCCGTCATTCTCTTAGGAACCGGAAAAGGCATTTGTAAGTATTTGTCCATCTTACACAACTTCTCAGGAGGTTCCACAATATAGTCACAGTTGTCCAGAGTCATCAAGACCTCCCACAACAACAGGCGGAGATGTTCAAGTTTAAATCTGAAGGACGTGAAATCCGAATCTGAGTGGAATAAAGCACTCGCTGAGTCAGACAGTTCCCCCTCAGAGAGAATCTCCCTACCCCCCATATCAGAACCCTGGGAGGGTACATCAGAGATAGCCATCAAGGCATCAGAAGTAGCAGGCACCATATGGGTTTCCGTCCTGCTGTGCTTGCCTTGCAACACTGGCAACTTAGACAACACTTCTGTGAGAGTAGATGACATAACAACAGCCATATCCTGCAAGGTGAAAGAAGCAGACGCCGATGAAGAACATGGCGTTTGTTTGAGCGGGCGTTAAAGGCTGTGACGATTGGGGAGAAAGTTGTGTAATACCCTGATTCTCATCAGCTTGAGTACCTTCTTTAGAAATATCTTGTGTAAAAAATATTTTTTCTTTACATTGTAAGGCTCTTTCAACACATGTATCACAAAGTGTGACAGGAGGTTCCATAATGGCATCTAAACACATAGGACATGTAGTTTGCTCAATGTCCTCCATTATATTAGATGCAAAGTACAAACGTGGTCAGTCTACGGATAGCAGAAACAATTATAGTGTACTGTGTCTTTTAAATTTGGCAACGCTTATTATTATGCGCAAAATGAAAATAAGCATTTAAAATAATTCAGCAATCATGTGCTATTAACTTCGCAAAAATCACATGGGGCCCCCTTTTTGAAGCACACCTAAACCACAGTCACCCTGCCACAGCTCCGCTTTGGCTCCTACCTGCCTCCGTTTTGACCACTGCTAGATTCCTACTAGCGTGCCTAAGACCGCTTATGAATAGGGAAATAAGCGGATTAGGAACAGCATGCATCCACCATTTACAGCACTCGCTCACCGGAACTTCTATTATAACTGCGTAACTGCGCAGTGAATGCACAAACTCAAGTCCCGCCCTTCATGGGCGGTAGCAATAACGTAGAGCCCGGGAAAATTAAAAGTATTATTTTTAACGCCAGCACCTAAAAACACTTTCAGTAAAAGCACTGACATCCGTCCTAACAGTCAATTCCCCAGCGTCAGCCCAAAAATAAACAGTTATGCACGCTTCATACTAATCTGAGCACAATATCACACCACCCAGTGCTCCTGGCTAAGATTTTAAAAACCAGACTGTCTAGGGGAAATAATAATGTGTGTTTTCCACTTTATTCTCATGGCATCCACATATGTGTCTAGGGGTACCCATAAACCCCAAAAATAAAAGCACAGTCTGAAGTATCTGCTTCCAAGCCCCAGAATAAAAAAGACTGCACTTACCCTCATGCAGAGGAAACCGCATGAAATACCCACATTGTCAAGAGGTCCAGTGAATCGTGAAGGGACTTAGGCAAATTCTCTAAGTCCACACTCAGGCAGCACCAACAAGGGAGGAGCAGTGAGACTAAAATCCCACAAGTTCCCAAGCATAGTTGGATTCCAGAAACTGCCCGGTAGTAAAATAGCACACTGATACCATTTAAAAATAATAAACTCTTGATTGAAGAATCTAAACTAACACCTCACTTTACCTCTTCCTATCACTTATACAGGCAAAGAGAATGACTGGGGTGGGAGGGAGGGAAGAGAGGAGCTATATATGCAGCTCTGCTGTGGTGCTCTGACTCCTCCTGCTGACCAGGTGGCGTAATCCACCAAGGATGAAATCCGTGGACTCGTCATATCTTGTAAAAGAAATAAAACTTTCCAAGATAATAACTTAATATCTATGGAATGCATAGGTTCAAACGGAAACCCTTGAAGAATTCTAAGAACTAAATTCAAACTCCAAGGAGGAGCAATTGGTCTAAATACAGGCCTAATTCTAGTCAGAGCCTGACAAAAAGATTGCACATCTGGAACATCTGCCAGACACTTATGTAACAAAATAGATAAAGCAGAAATCTGTCCCTTTAAGGAACTTGCTGATAATCCTTTCTCCAATCCTTCTTGGAGAAAAGACAAAATCCTAGGAATCCTAACCCTACTCCATGAGTAGCCCTTGGATTCACACCAATAAAGATATTTACGCCATATCTTATGGTAAATTTTCCTAGCAATAAGCTTACGTGCCTGAATCAAGGTATCTATGACCGAATCAGAAAACCCTCCAAGCAGTCAGCTGCAGAGAAACTAGATTTGGATGATGGAAGGGACCCTGAATGAGAAGGTATTTTCTTAACGGGAGCTTCCACAGTTGCAGAGATGACATGTCCACCAGATTGGCATACCAAATCCTGCGAGGCCACGCATGGGCGATGAGGATCACCGATGCCTTCTCCTGTTTGACTCGAGCAATCACCCGAGGAAGGAGGGCAAAAGGAGGGAATACATAAGCTAGGTTGAAAGACCAAGGCACTGCCAAGGCATCTATCAGCTCAGCCTGGGGATCCCTGGACCTGGACCCGTATCTCGGAAGTTTGGCATTCTGACGAGATGCCATGAGATGCAACTCCGGCCTGCCCCATCTGAGAATCAGGTTGGAAAATACCTCCGGATGGAGTTCCCATTCTCCCGGATGAAATGTCTGTCTGCTCAGAAAATCTGCTTCCCAGTTTTCCACCCCTGGGATGTGGATCGCTGACAGATGGCAAGAGTGAGACTCTGCCCACTGTATTATCTTGGCTACCTCTGTCATCGCCAAGAAACTCCTTGTTCCTCCCTGATGATTGATGTAAGCTACAGTCGTTATGTTGTCCGACAGAAATCTGATGAATTGGGCGAAGCCAACTGAGGCCAAGTCTGAAGCGCATTGAATATTGCTCTCAACCCCAGAATATTGATGGGAAGAAGAGACTCTGCCTGAGTCCATACACCCTGAGCCCTTAGGGAGTTCCAGAGTGCTCCCCATCCTAACAGGCTGGCATCCGTTGTCACTATCACCCATGAGGGTCTGCGGAAGCATGTCCCCTGGGATAGATGATCCAGCGACAACCACCATAGAAGAGAGTCCCTCGTCTCCTGATCTAGATTTATTTGAGGAGACAAATCTGTATAATCTCCATTCCACCGCCTGAGCATGCTTAATTGCAGAGGCCTGAGATGAAAACGAGCAAACTGAACGATGTCCATTGCCGCCACCATCAATACGATTACCGCCATGCACTGAGCCACTGACGGATGAGGATTGGACTGAATGAGTTGACATGTATTCAGAATCTTTAACTTTCTGACTTCCGTCAGAAAAATCTTCATTGACAGAGTCGATTAAAGTGCCCAGAAAAGGTACTTTTGTCTGAGGAACCAATGAACTCTATTCCATGTTTACCTTCCACCCGTGGGTCTTTAGGAAGGAAAGCACAACGTCGGTATGGGACCTTGCCAGATGAAAAGGCGCCACCGTTATGCCCCGTGGCCTTAGAACCGCCAATAAAGACCCCAGAACCTTTGTGAAAATTCTGGGCGCCGTAGCCAGACCGAAAGGAGAGCCACAAACTGATGTTTGACCAGAAAGGCAAACCACAGGAACTTGTGATGATCTCTGTGAATAGGAACATGCAAATATGCATCATTTAGATCCACTGTTGACATAAATTGACCTTCCTGGATTAATAGAAGAATGGTACGAATAGTTTCCATCTTGAAAGATGGAACTCTGAGAAACTTGTTTAGACTCTTGAGATCTAAGATAGGTCTGAAGGCTCCCTCTTTTTTGGGAACTACAAACAGATTTGAATAAAACCCCTGTCCCTGTTCCTGAATTGGAAAGGGACAAATTACTCCCATGGAGAAGAGGGCTCTTACACAGCTTAAGAATGCCTCTCTTTTTATCTGGTCTACAGATAATTGTGAAGGAAGAAACCTTCCTATGGGGGAAGAATTTCTGAATTCCAGTTTGTATCCCTAAGACACGATATCTATTGCCCAGGGATCCTGAACATCCCTCATCCAAGCCTGGATGAAGAAAGACAGTCTGCCCCCCTACTAGATCCGGTCCCGGATCGGGGGCCAACCCTTCATGCTGACTTGGGAGCAGCAGCAGGCTTCTTGGATTGTTTACCCTTGTTCCAAGACTGGTTTGGTCTCCAGGTAGACTTGGTTTGCGAATAGTTACCTTCCTGTTTAGAGGAAGAGGAAGGGGGGATTCCCTTAAAGTTTAGAAAAGAACAAAAATTACTCTGTTGACCTCTGTGTTTGGATTTCCTATCCTGAAGGAGGGAATGACCCTTACCTCCCGTGATGTCAGAAATAATTTCCTTCTAGTCAGGCCTGAACAAGGTCTTACCCTTGTAAGGAATATCTAAAACCTTATACTTAGATGACACATCCACAGACCATGATTTCAACCATAAGGCTCTGCGTGCTAAGATGGAAAACCCTGAACTTTTAGCTGCCAATTTGGTAATCTGCAAAGAAGCATCTGTAATAAATGAATTAGCTAACTTAAGAGCTTTAATTCTATTCTCTTCCAAAGAAGTGTCAGTTTTAAGAGATTCTTCCAGAGCATCAAACCAATAAGCCGCTGCACTTGTAACCGTAACAATGCAGGCCGCCGGTTGCAATAGCAACCCCTGATGAACATAAATCTTTTTAAGAAGACCCTCCAATTTCTTATCCATAGGGTCTTTGAAAGCACAACTACCCTCGATAGGAATAGTAGTTTGTTTAGCCAAGGTGGAAATAGCTCCCTCCACCTTAGGAACCGTCTGCCAAGAGTCCCTAATAGCTTCTGCAATAGGGTACATCTTCTTGAAAACAGGAGGAGAGAAAGGAATACCTGGTCTCTCCCATTCTTTAGCAATAATCTCTTAAGTTCTCTTAGGAACTAGAAAAATATCAGAATAGGAAGGGACTTCTAGATATCTGTCCAACTTACTCAATTTCTCTGGAGGAACCACAAATTGAACCACAGTCGCCCAGAGTCGCTAAAACCTCCCTCAATAACAGACGGAGGTGTTCAAGTTTAAACCTGAAGGAAACCACATCTGAATCTGTCAGTGGTAAGACACTACCTGAATCAGAAACTTCACCTTCAGATAGGACCTCCATACCCTCCAAATCAGAACCCTGGGAGGGTATACCTAAAATTGCCATTAAAGCATCAGTCGCTGAATTGACCATGTGGGCTTCCTTCCTTCTGCGTTTGCCTTGGAATACGGGAAAGGCAGATAACGCATCTGAAAGTGTAGATGACATAACCACAGCTATGTCATTTAAAGTAATTGCAGAAGAAGCTGCAGAGGTACAAGTCTCCGCTTGAGCGGGCGTTAAGGGCTGTGACACTTGGGGAGAAAGTTGTTGCATACTCTGTATCTCATCAGTAGAACCCTGAGAAGCATCCACTTTTGACAATTTTTTATCAAAGAAAATTTGCTCTCTAAATTGAAGAGCCTTTTCAATGCATGTGGGACAAAAAGTAACATTGGCATTTAAACACATGGAACAAGTAACATTTTGAAGATCTTCCATGATAAATAAAAGCAAACTCTTAGTCGTGGCTTCTTTAAATAAATTGTCAAAAAAACTTCAGAAAAGGAAGAATAACAGCCTTAATATGAGAGTGGTCTGATAATTCCTTATAAACAAAAGTGAAATGTGCCTTTAAATATTAAACGCTAACTATTTTACTGAATTGTGCAGCAAACTAACAGTTTACTCAGTTCATGAAAAAAACAAAGCACACCTCCGCCTAAACAACTCTGCTGAGGCACCTACCTTGCCCCCACGGTACACTGATCACTGTCCTCAATCCTCAAAATGCCCAGGACCACCAGCTGTAAACTTTAGACATGCGGTCTGAGCAAACATCGGATCTGAACTGAGTGTCTGAACTTGCGGCACAAAGAACTCCTATCTCCGTAACACCGGAAGCCGGAAACACAAAGAATTGCGCGATTTCCAGGCGCGTGAAAACTAAACCCCGCCCTGCGTGTGCCTAAAGATAAGTATCTCCGGACCCAGCAAAATAAACTATGTAAATAAATAAATGCCGTTTTTCCATGCACTGCAAAAACTGTTACAGCACACTACTGTTTTAGCCAAATACTAAAAATAACATCCCCAGCGTCTGCCTGTAGGACCAACAAAGGGCTACATGCTCTTAAAACAGCCCATACAATTGCATGTCATGTCTTGATCATAAAAGACGTAAGTGACAGAGTAGGGAGAGAAACAAATATTCAATAAAGTCTTATTTCCCCACATAACAGGTAGTAAATTATCAGCCAATTTTGAGTTAATCTCCCAGAAATAAAAGGCTGCACATACCTTTACGCTGAGCGACAGCATGACATCTCACAGGGTCAAGAAATCTTCCCTCTTTTGTCATCCTGTGAAAACACATAGGGCCTTAGTTAACATTTGCTAAGACCATTATCAGAAGGGCAGCATTCAGTATGGGAGGCACAGTGAAAACTTTGTCCCACCAGTTCCCACTGCTTTAAAGCCACCTGTAGCTCTACTCTAGAGGCTGACAAGGAATACGGCTACACCCTATAAAAATAGCACTCACTGGTACCATTTTCAAAACAATAAACTCTTGATTGAAGAATCTAAACTAACACCTCACTTTACCTCTTCCTATCATTAACACAGGCAAAGAGAATGACTGGAGTGGGAGGGAAGGGAGGAGCTATATATACAGCTCTGCTGTGGTGCTCTTTGCCTCCTCCTGCTGACCAGGAGGTGATATCCCACAAGGATGAAAT
Organism: Bombina bombina; assembly: GCF_027579735.1. Lineage (NCBI taxonomy): Eukaryota > Metazoa > Chordata > Amphibia > Anura > Bombinatoridae > Bombina > Bombina bombina. The sequence continues at coordinate 396,786,926 of NC_069500.1, read as the reverse complement.
CCGTGGACTCATCGTGTCTTTTAAAAAGAAAATGTCACACCAGACTGCAGTAGCTGCAGCAACGCAAGCTACACTGACAACTGGACAAAACAACATCAAGTGTACACACAGGAACTTTGTAGCAAGTATTGTACTGAGCTCAGATATATTGTGGCATCATAACTTTTTCACTTTGTAACGGATCTAGTTATCTAGCAGAGCAATGATCAACTGAGCATTGCAAAGACATTGAACTATCCTTCATATTGATTTATTTATGTATTTTCATGTGTTAGGCTCTTTGGTGGTATTTTCTTTATTTTATTATAATTTTGTTTTGATCTTTGGCAATTAAATATTTATTGATATTGTTACTTTGTGTGCTTTCCGTTTACTTGTCAGCGGGGGTGATTATATTCACTTACGATCACCATTTTTTGCATATATTGCATTTATGCTACTAGAGGCAAGAGTGCTAATTTATAAGTACTATTTTCCTTTAAACATTTACCATGTACAAAACATATAGTCTGCCTGCTGGAAGGATCACCTGTGAAGGGCTTTAAAGCTTTCTGTCCAATGGGATCCTTGAAAGAGGTGCTTCCCTCTAAAGGAATGAGATTTAAATGGGACTAGACAAACAGAGGAGGAAAGGGATTTGGAGTAGTAATAGATAACAAGCTAAAGATGGGTGCACAATGCAGGGCAGCGTCTTCTAATGGCATTAAGATACTAGCATGCATTAAAAGAGGCATTGATGCAAGGGAGGAAAGCATAATTCTGTCACTATATAAATCCCTGGTAAGACCTCACCTTAAGTATGGAGTGCAGTTCTGGGGACCAATCTCAAAAAAAGATATTACAGACTTAGAAAAAGTTCATAGAAGGGCCACAAAGCAAATAAGGGGAATGGAGAATTTAAGCTATGAGGAGAGGGTAGCCAAACTGGGTCTGTTTTCTCTAGAAAAAAAGGCTCTTGAGAGATGGCAGAAGCTCTGTTTATTCCAAGAAAATTGCTTGTGACAAGAGGTAACAATTTAACGCTGGAGTAACGATGATTTAATCTCCTGCAATGTAAACGTTTCTTCACTGTAAGAGCAATCAAATTGTGGAACTTGTTACCTGAGGAGGTAGTAAATGCCAATACCTTAGATACATTTAAAAATGGTTTAGATGCATTTCTGGCTAGAAACAGAATTAGGGGATATGATTGCTTGTGTTAAATAGGTCACCATTTTAATGGGATTAATTTAAGCTCAACTTGAGCTTTTTAGTAAGTATATTAAGATTTGTATAAATTGAACTTGACTGACTTCTGTCTTTTTCAACCTCATCTACTATGTTAGTCTAGTACAAAATATCTAACAGCGCTCAACCTGGTTCCTTATAGCTCCTGGATAAAGGGTATCTAGCTTACCCTAATGAGAACACGAAAGAAACAACAAATAATCCAAGAGCGCCAACTAGAGGCAAAGGAAAATTCTAACAAATGAATCAATAATTATCAAACATTTATTCAACATATAATTAATAACATGGATCCATGTAACATATATACTAAAAGGAGCTAAAAATACATAGTACTAACAAACAAATAATAGTTGCTAAAAACACAATATAAGGGTATGTCACCAATTACGGGGATATGCGAGGTAAGAGTCACATAAAATGATCTCTGAAGGAGAAGATGGTCCAATAAGTCAAATGATTTCTTGATACAAAATGATATATGTATATATATATATTAAAGATCAAAAAAGTCCAGTGAAAAAACCCAGTGAAGAAATCCAGTGAAAAAAATCAAATATAAAAATAAATTGATGATAAAAAACTTTAGAAAAAATTCTTGGAGAAAATGTGTGCAAAAAATGTGTGAAAAAATATAAAAGTGTAAAAAATATATAATAAATATTTAAAAATGGGGGATCCCCTAAATCAATTAGTGTCAAAAATAAATTAGTGTCAAAAATAAGTGACACAAATAAAAATGTGTGAAGAAAAATTGCTTTAAAAATCAAAAGATAAAAATAAAAAGATAAAAAATGATGTATAAACTGAAACGGTGTATATATAATCCAGGTGAAAAAAATGTATAAATTGAAAATAGTGTATATATAATATAATCCAGGTGAAAGTCTCAGTTATTAAATGTTAATGAATAATCCTCCTTATGAGTAGATCCATATGAGTGATGATAATAAACTCTTTGGGCTAGATGACTTTACTTTTCTTTTCAATATAAACTCTGGTAATCCCTTATCTCTGCTATATGCCACTGGGAGTGTAATCTCTTCTGCTGGCTGTGTTTACAAAGCTTATCTATAGCTTGGACCTGCAGCCACAAACTTTCAGAATAGGTGGGGATACCACATGCTAAATCAACTATTTCAAAAGGATCCATGTTATTAATTATATGTTGAATAAATGTTTGATAATTATTGATTCATTTGTAAGAATTTTCCTTTGCCTCTAGTTGGAGCTCTTGGATTATTTGTTGTTTCTACTATGTTAGTCTGTCTAGCCAGAATTATGATTACACCATCCAACATTGGAATAGAGGGAAAATAGAACATGCCATTAAATTTGGTGGAGGGAAAAAAAAGGAACCCCTGGTTTATACCATTCCTTGGTATAAGGACTGAGATTCCACTGATGAGTATTTATTTTTTAATAAAAGTGCCCAAAATTGTACAGTGTTAAATGGTGTACTTGACTATGTTTCCAGATTATGTGAAATATGTTTATATGGACTATTAAGTCGCATGGTATTACCTTGTCATCACCTTTGCATACCATGCTCACCTTAGCTGCATCCAGTAGACAGACCTATCCAAGACAGTGCAGGCACAGTGCCAAGGATCTGTAAAGTTATAACAAACAGCAACACATTGTAGACTTTACCCTATAGAAACAATGATTTCCCAGTTCAAACGGCATTAGAATTAGGTTAAAGAATGGTATCTGTGACAGAAGATGGAGAATCTGACAAAGATAATTGCCCTCTATATTCCCATGTTGCCATGAGATCAGTTTCTAGAAAAACCCAAATTATTTTTACACCTTCTACCAATTAGTACGAGTAGCACCAAATAACAAAACCATTCCCAAAATAAGGTATAAAAAAAAAATCAGAATTTTTTTTATCTAAGTGTGATGTAGATAAAATAAAAAGAAAGATCTGGAACAACATTTATATATTAAGTAACTTAAAAAGTAGATAGTATGATGCAGTAGTTACTTTAATGATGTCCTACAACACATGTACATGTGTGATGTCTATCCCAACAGTCTCTGCCTAGTGCCTCTATTCCAGCATACAAATGACATCACTAAATACAAAGTACACGGGTTAAAATGTAAATGTATCTCTCTGATCGCTAGCTTCTTAACATATGTGGGTTGAAAATCAATATTTTAGAAGCCTTAAAAAATGTATATGAATTTATGTATATTATACGTATAAATAGTAATATTTGTCCTACAAAATGTCCAAAGACACAGGGCCAGATTTATGTTAGGTTGCAGGGTACCATCTATCAGCTGTTTTGAGATGTGGCCACCTTATTTCATGTTTTCCTTTTTAGTTCTGCTTTTTCCCCAGGGGCCACAAAAAGTAATGTATTGGGTAATGTGGCGCGTAGGCTGCCTGTCCCTTATCTATCTTTAAAACTACAGAAAGGGACGTTTTTCAAGTCAAGCACTTAAAAGTACATGCATTAAAACCTTTAATACATATACACAAAATTAACAAATATCTTGGCAAGCACAGTTAAACCAGTTTACACATTCACAATAAGAATTTAATATTTATATTTTTTAACTTTAATTTGGGTACAGCTCCAAATCAGGTCTAGTGTGTGCTAAATAGATCAGCAAATTCTCAGCTTTTTCACAGATTTTTTTTTTAATTATTCAAAATTCAAGATCTTTCCAAATTTTTAAGTATGTTGGTGAAAAATATTTATATATATTTGTGTGGTATGCTAGATGCATAATAATGTACTGCGGATCTAACTGGAACTAAAAAATTTTAATCACAATTGAATTAATACTAATAGTTCATTAGATGAGATCAACAAAAAGGTTTTGCCTTATGCAGAACCATGGGAAAATGATTAGCAAATTAAAGCTTTCTCCTGTGCACACGGCAGATTTAGCCATTATCTGTGAAATCAATCCTATGAAAAGGATGCATTTTTATTTCGGTCTACTTATCTTGTATGCAAATGTCACCAGTTGAAAGCTAGTTGTTTCCATCACCTAGGCACAAAGTGTGTCACTGGATTAGCTAAAAATATATTGGTTAATAAATACGCCTTGGAAATTCAAAGTTACATCTTATAAAGATATAATGAATAAAACAAATTATGCTTACCAGATAATTTAATTTCCTTCTGTATAAGGAGAGTTCACGGCATCATTCCTTACTGTTGGGAAATACTGAAACTGACCACCAGGAGGAGGCAAAGACACCCCAGCCAAATACTTAAATACCTCTCCCATTTCCCCCATGCCCCAGTCATTCTGCTGAGGAAACAAAGAACAGTAGGAGAAATATCAGGGTATAAATAGTGACATTAGAAAAACAAAATTTAGAGGGCCTCCCATCGGAGAAAACGGGCGGGGCTCGTGGACTCTCCTTATACAGAAGGAAATTAAATGATCTGGTAAGCATAATTTATGTTTTCCTTCTTAATATAAGGAGAGTCCTTGGCATCATTCCTTACTGTTGGGAAAACTATACCCAAGCTCTAGAGGACACTGAATGATAACGGGAGGAACAAAAAGAGAGGCGGAGCCTAATCTGAGGGCACCACAGCCTGCAAAACTTTTCTCCCGAAAGCTGCTTCAGCCAAAGCAAAAACATCAAACTGAAAATTTAGAAAAAGTATGTAAGGAGGACCAGGTAGCCGCCTTAGAAATCTGATCCAGAGAGGCCTCGTTCTTTAAGGCCCAAGAGGAAGCCACTGCTCTAGTAGAATGAGCTGTAATCCTCTGAGGAGGTTTATGTCTCACAGTCTCATAAGCTAAGAGGATAACACTCCTTAACCAAAAAGATAAAGAAGTCGAAGAGACCTTCGGACCCTTGCGCTTCCCAGAATAGACAACAAAGGAAGAAGTTTGTCTAAAATCCTTAGTAAAAGAAAAAGGGGGGTCTTGTAAGGGCGCTAATAGCTGAAGATACTTATGTGAAATTATTAATATTACTTGTGATAAATTGTGTACAAAAGTAAAATAAAAATAAGAACAGTATCTAAGATAAGATAACAAGTGATTTATTTGGTTACAATATGATTTGAAAAAATAGAGACGTCTCTAGTACAATTCCATTAAAAACAATGATGAAATATAGCATAAAAAATGATAAAAAGTGGTACTGATTAGTACTTCATGAGAAATTTAGATTACTGTTTAATAGTGTAGTCACAAAGAAAATTTTTGGGGTGTGACTAAACAGTTAGCCAAGATTTCTCGTGAGTTATTAAGTCTGTATACAGTTATGCATAAAAATATTTAAAATACCGATATCGGCTTGATAGAACTTCTGCAAAGGCTATATATTGCACACAAAAAATTATAATGGAGCTTAAGGAGGAGCTGTGCATAAGAGGAAAAATATATAGGGTTATGCTCTAGCTCTGATTATGTCAATCCTTATATTTGTATTCTCAGCGAACTTATTGATATGTCCATACGTATGAACCAAGAGAAATGTCCAGTAATATATACTGCTAGTAGTTTAGGATTACAGTTCGCAATCTTAAAGCAGATGGTACCTTATAGTAAGCTTGAATAGCAGCAGGGAATCCTATGCGTCCTGCGGCTCAGTTCTTCCGACAGTGTCCTCGTGTTGTTGGCGTCTGACGTCACACCCGATGTGCGGGGGCTTGTCTTGCGTCGGCCAATCGCTGCTTAGACAGCCGTGAGCATCCGAAATGCCCCTTCACGTCCGATATTGTGTATTCACAATTTTTCTTCTGTCTGATATCTGTACTTATTTAGGCACCAATCAGCAAAAAAGTATCCGTTGTGAGTAAGTTCACCTGCACTTAGTGCTGTTAGCATGCAGGTTCCGATGCACTTTTTTTTAGAGAAAAGCCCTCTGAAAGAGGGCACCTCAAGAGACCTTTTTCAGCTAGAAACAGCAACAAATCCCAGAAGAAAAAGGGGATTAGAGGAAAGAGAGGAAGGGGACTATCCAGAAAAAGTAGCAAAAAGAGGGAGATAACTAATCACCAGCAAGGAATATACAACTTAAGTAGTACTCCCTTAAACAAAGAGGAAGAAAAAGTTCTGAACCTAGGTCTAACATATGCACCTACAGCTAGAATCAACAAATTTAATACTTTTATACATGTAAAGAAATTTGTGAGAAATCTCACCTTGAAAAGGCATTTCCTAAAAAACCCCATAGAAAGACAGTTAAATACACAAACACCCGTCAAAATTAATCACTCTAATCTGAAACCTAAATCTAAATTTAACCCTATACAATCAAAAGGGAATTACCTAGACACCTTTGAAAAACTAGTTCTTAAAGACATCAAAAGATGTAATCCCCAACAACCAAAAAAGTTTAACCTAAGCCTGAAAGAAAAAGCCATCATAAATAACCTACAGAACAATAAAGATATAACTATAAAATCTGCAGATAAGGGCGGTGGTATAGTCGTGATGGACACCACAAAATATCTCAATGAAGCACATAGAATTTTAGATAATACTACAACATATAAAAAATTGGATCTTAATCCCACAAATAAATATGTACAAACATTGAATAAATTGTTGGTAGAAGGTAAAAGATCAGGCATATTAAATGAAAAAGAATTCCAATTTCTAACCCCTCAAAATCCACGAATGCCGATCTTTTACTTTCTACCAAAAATTCACAAGAGCCTCACTGATCCCCCTGGTAGGCCCATCATATCAGGGATTGACTCTATCTCCTCCAATCTTTCAAGATATGTAGATGGCTATCTGCAAAAATATGTAACAAACTTAGGTTCCTATTTGAGGGACTCCACCCAAGTACTTAATATCTTAAATACTTTCCAATGGGAAGATGATATGTTTTTAGCCACCTGTGATGTAACGTCACTGTACACAGTGATAGACCACAAAAAAGGTATGGAGGCAATTAACCACTATCTAACAAAAGACACACACATGCCAGAAATACATAAGGAATTCATTTTGAGTAGCATTAAATTCATTCTAGAAAATAATTATTTCTCTTTTAACAACAAGTTCTATCTCCAAATAGAAGGAACAGCCATGGGTACAAGGTTTGCACCTAGCTACGCCAATCTTTTTATGGGTCTATGGGAAGAAAATTTCTTTGGACCCGGCGGCTATGGTGCAAACCTTGTACTCTACAAAAGGTACATTGATGACCTTATAATAATTTGGAAAGGGCAAGAAACTGATCTAATCCAAATGTTTGAAAAAATGAATCAAAATAATCTAGGTTTGCATTTTACACATAACCATAGCAAAGAGACAATCACTTTCCTAGATTTGGAAATCATGGCACTGGGCAACAAGTTAGAGACAAAAACATATTTCAAACAAGTTGATTGTAACAATTATCTACACGCCAAAAGTTGTCACCTGGATGCCTGGAAAGACAACATACCATTAGGACAGTGTCTAAGAGTCCGAAAAAACTGCTCTAGGTTGGCAGATTTTGAAGACCAGGCAGGAACACTAATTGAAAGATTTAACTCAAGAGGATATAACACATCTCATACCAAAAAAGCATTAGAAAGGGCAAAAAATACCAATAGAGAATCATTGCTAATATATAAAGAAAAAACAAATACAAACGAAAATTTAATAAAAATTCCTTTCATAACTGATTACCATGTTGATCATAATATGGTGAAAAAAATTATAAAAAAACACTGGCATCTCATAAAGGAAGATAACATTTTGGGAGAAAAAGTAACAGACAACCCCAGTTTTGTTTTCAAAAAAGCAAGTAACTTAAAATCAGCCCTTGCACCCAGTGAACTAAAAAAACCCCAAAATAATAATCCAGTAGACAGACCTATCCAAGACAGTGCAGGCACAGTGCCAAGGATCTGTAAAGTTATAACAAACAGCAACACATTGTAGACTTTACCCTATAGAAACAATGATTTCCCAGTTCAAACGGCATTAGAATTAGGTTAAAGAATGGTATCTGTGACAGAAGATGGAGAATCTGACAAAGATAATTGCCCTCTATATTCCCATGTTGCCATGAGATCAGTTTCTAGAAAAACCCAAATTATTTTTACACCTTCTACCAATTAGTACGAGTAGCACCAAATAACAAAACCATTCCCAAAATAAGGTATAAAAAAAAAATCAGAATTTTTTTTATCTAAGTGTGATGTAGATAAAATAAAAAGAAAGATCTGGAACAACATTTATATATTAAGTAACTTAAAAAGTAGATAGTATGATGCAGTAGTTACTTTAATGATGTCCTACAACACATGTACATGTGTGATGTCTATCCCAACAGTCTCTGCCTAGTGCCTCTATTCCAGCATACAAATGACATCACTAAATACAAAGTACACAGGTTAAAATGTAAATGTATCTCTCTGATCGCTAGCTTCTTAACATATGTGGGTTGAAAATCAATATTTTAGAAGCCTTAAAAAAATGTATATGAATTTATGTATATTATACGTATAAATAGTAATATTTGTCCTACAAAATGTCCAAAGACACAGGGCCAGATTTATGTTAGGTTGCAGGGTACCATCTATCAGCTGTTTTGAGATGTGGCCACCTTATTTCATGTTTTCCTTTTTAGTTCTGCTTTTTCCCCAGGGGCCACAAAAAGTAATGTATTGGGTAATGTGGCGCGTAGGCTGCCTGTCCCTTATCTATCTTTAAAACTACAGAAAGGGACGTTTTTCAAGTCAAGCACTTAAAAGTACATGCATTAAAACCTTTAATACATATACACAAAATTAACAAATATCTTGGCAAGCACAGTTAAACCAGTTTACACATTCACAATAAGAATTTAATATTTATATTTTTTAACTTTAATTTGGGTACAGCTCCAAATCAGGTCTAGTGTGTGCTAAATAGATCAGCAAATTCTCAGCTTTTTCACAGATTTTTTTTTTTAATTATTCAAAATTCAAGATCTTTCCAAATTTTTAAGTATGTTGGTGAAAAATATTTATATATATTTGTGTGGTATGCTAGATGCATAATAATGTACTGCGGATCTAACTGGAACTAAAAAATGTTAATCACAATTGAATTAATACTAATAGTTCATTAGATGAGATCAACAAAAAGGTTTTGCCTTATGCAGAACCATGGGAAAATGATTAGCAAATTAAAGCTTTCTCCTGTGCATACGGCAGATTTAGCCATTATCTGTGAAATCAATCCTATGAAAAGGATGCATTTTTATTTCGGTCTACTTATCTTGTATGCAAATGTCACCAGTTGAAAGCTAGTTGTTTCCATCACCTAGGCACAAAGTGTGTCACTGGATTAGCTAAAAAACATAATTTATGCTTACCTGATAAATTCCTTTCTTCTGTTGTGTGATCAGTCCACGGGTCATCATTACTTCTGGGATATAACTCCTCCCCAACAGGAAATGCAAGAGGATTCACCCAGCAGAGCTGCATATAGCTCCTCCCCCCTACGTCACTCCCAGTCATTCGACCAAGAATCAACGAGAAAGGGGAAACCAAGGGTGAAGTGGTGACTGGAGTATAATTTAAAAGATATTTACCTGCCTTAAAACAGGGCGGGCCGTGGACTGATCACACAACAGAAGAAAGGAATTTATCAGGTAAGCATAAATTATGTTTTCTTCTGTTATGTGTGATCAGTCCACGGGTCATCATTACTTCTGGGATACCAATACCAAAGCAAAAGTACACGGATGACGGGAGGGATAGGCAGGCTCATTATACAGAAGGAACCACTGCCTGAAGAACCTTTCTCCCAAAAATAGCCTCCGAAGAAGCAAAAGTGTCAAATTTGTAAAATTTGGAAAAAGTATGAAGCGAAGACCAAGTTGCAGCCTTGCAAATCTGTTCAACAGAGGCCTCATTCTTAAAGGCCCAAGTGGAAGCTACAGCTCTAGTGGAATGAGCTGTAATTCTTTCAGGAGGCTGCTGTCCAGCAGTCTCATAGGCTAAACGTATTATGCTACGAAGCCAAAAAGAGAGAGAGGTAGCAGAAGCTTTTTGACCTCTCCTCTGTCCAGAATAAACGACAAACAGGGAAGAAGTTTGGCGAAAATCTTTAGTTGCCTGCAAGTAGAACTTGAGGGCACGAACTACATCCAGATTGTGTAGAAGACGTTCCTTCTTTGAAGAAGGATTTGGACACAAGGATGGAACAACAATCTCTTGATTGATATTCCTGTTAGTGACTACCTTAGGTAAGAACCCAGGTTTAGTACGCAGAACTACCTTGTCTGAGTGAAAGATCAGATAAGGAGAATCACAATGTAAGGCTGATAACTCAGAGACTCTTCGAGCCGAGGAAATAGCCATTAAAAACAGAACTTTCCAAGATAACAATTTTATATCAATGGAATGAAGGGGTTCAAACGGAACACCCTGTAAAACGTTAAGAACTAAGTTTAAACTCCATGGCGGAGCAACAGCTTTAAACACAGGCTTGATCCTAGCTAAAGCCTGACAAAAGGCCTGGACGTCTGGATTTTCTGACAGACGCCTGTGCAACAAGATGGACAGAGCTGAGATCTGTCCCTTTAATGAGCTAGCCGATAAACCCTTTTCTAAACCTTCTTGTAGAAAGGACATTATCCTAGGAATCCTAACCTTACTCCAGGAGTAACCTTTGGATTCGCACCAGTATAGGTATTTACGCCATATCTTATGGTAAATCCTTCTGGTAACAGGCTTCCTAGCCTGTATCAGGGTATCAATAACCGACTCAGAAAAACCACGTTTTGATAAAATCAAGCGTTCAATTTCCAAGCAGTCAGCTTCAGAGAAGTTAGATTTTGATGTTTGAATGGACCCTGTATCAGAAGGTCCTGTCTTAGAGGTAGAGACCAAGGCGGACAGGATGACATGTCCACTAGATCTGCATACCAAGTCCTGCGTGGCCATGCAGGCGCTATTAGAATCACTGATGCTCTCTCCTGTTTGATTTTGGCAATCAATCGAGGAAGCAGCGGGAAGGGTGGAAACACATAAGCCATCCCGAAGTTCCAAGGTGCTGTCAAAGCATCTATCAGAACCGCTCCCGGATCCCTGGATCTGGACCCGTAGTGAGGAAGTTTGGCGTTCTGGCGAGACGCCATGAGATCTATCTCTGGTTTGCCCCAACGTCGAAGTATTTGGGCAAAGACCTCCGGATGAAGTTCCCACTCCCCCGGATGAAAAGTCTGGCGACTCAAGAAATCCGCCTCCCAGTTCTCCACTCCCGGGATGTGGATTGCTGACAGGTGGCAAGAGTGAGACTCTGCCCAGCGAATTATCTTTGATACTTCTATCATTGCTAGGGAGCTTCTTGTCCCTCCTTGATGGTTGATGTAAGCTACAGTCGTGATGTTGTCCGACTGAAACCTGATGAACCCCCGAGTTTTTAACTGGGGCCAAGCCAGAAGGGCATGGAGAACTGCTCTCAATTCCAGAATGTTTATTGGCAGGAGACTTTCCTCCTGATTCCATTGTCCCTGAGCCTTCAGAGAATTCCAGACAGCGCCCCAACCTAGTAGGCTGGCGCCTGTTGTTACAATTGTCCAGTCCGGCCTGCTGAATGGCATCCCCCTGGACAGATGTGGCCGAGAAAGCCACCATAGAAGAGAGTTTCTGGTCTCTTGATCCAGATTCAGAGTAGGGGACAAGTCTGAGTAATCCCCATTCCACTGACTCAGCATGCACAATTGCAGCGGTCTGAGATGTAGACGTGCAAAGGGAACTATGTCCATTGCTGCTACCATTAAGCCGATCACCTCCATGCATTGAGCTACTGACGGGAGTTGAATGGAATGAAGGACACGGCATGCATTTAGAAGCTTTGTTAATCTGTCTTCTGACAGATAAATCTTCATTTCTACAGAATCTATAAGAGTCCCTAAGAACGGAACTCTTGTGAGAGGAAAAAGAGAACTCTTCTTTTCGTTCACTTTCCATCCATGCGACCTTAGAAATGCCAGAACTAACTCTGTATGAGACTTGGCAGTTTGAAAGCTTGAAGCTTGTATCAGAATGTCGTCTAGGTACGGAGCTACCGAAATTCCTCGCGGTCTTAGTACCGCCAGAAGGGCACCCAGAACCTTTGTGAAGATTCTTGGAGCCGTAGCCAATCCGAATGGAAGAGCTACAAACTGGTAATGCCTGTCTAAGAAGGCAAACCTTAGATACCGGTAATGATCTTTGTGAATCGGTATGTGAAGGTAAGCATCCTTTAAATCCACTGTGGTCATGTACTGACCCTTTTGGATCATGGGTAAGATTGTCCGAATAGTTTCCATTTTGAACGATGGAACTCTTAGGAATTTGTTTAGGATCTTTAAATCCAAGATTGGCCTGAAAGTTCCCCCTTTTTTGGGAACCACAAACAGGTTTGAGTAAAACCCTTGTCCTTGTTCCGACCGCGGAACCGGATGGATCACTCCCATTAATAACAGGTCTTGTACACAGCGTAGAAACGCTTCTTTCTTTATCTGGTTTGTTGACAACCTTGACAGATGAAATCTCCCTCTTGGGGGAGAGAATTTGAAGTCTAGAAGATATCCCTGAGATATGATCTCTAGCGCCCAGGGATCCTGAACATCTCTTGCCCAAGCCTGGGCGAAGAGAGAGAGTCTGCCCCCCACTAGACCCGGTCCCGGATCGGGGGCCCTCGGTTCATGCTGTCTTTGGGGCAGCAGCAGGTTTCCTGGCCTGCTTGCCCTTGTTCCAGGACTGGTTAGGTTTCCAGCCTTGTCTGTAACGAGCAACAGCTCCTTCCTGTTTTGGTGCAGTGGAAGTTGATGCTGCTCCTGTTTTGAAATTCCGAAAGGGACGAAAATTAGACTGTCTAGCCTTAGCTTTGGCTTTGTCTTGAGGCAGGGCGTGGCCCTTACCTCCTGTAATGTCAGCGATAATTTCTTTCAAACCGGGCCCAAATAAAGTTTGCCCCTTGAAAGGAATATTAAGTAATTTGGATTTAGAAGTTACATCAGCTGACCAGGATTTTAGCCACAGCGCTCTACGTGCCTGAATGGCGAATCCTGAGTTCTTAGCCGTAAGTTTGGTTAAATGTACTACGGCCTCCGAAATGAATGAATTAGCTAGTTTAAGGACTCTAAGCCTGTCCGTAATGTCGTCCAGCGTAGATGAACTAAGGTTCTCTTCCAGAGACTCAATCCAAAATGCTGCCGCAGCCGTAATCGGCGCGATGCATGCAAGGGGTTGCAATATAAAACCTTGTTGAACAAACATTTTCTTAAGGTAACCCTCTAATTTTTTATCCATTGGATCTGAAAAAGCACAGCTATCCTCCACCGGGATAGTGGTACGCTTAGCTAAAGTAGAAACTGCTCCCTCCACCTTAGGGACCGTTTGCCATAAGTCCCGTGTGGTGGCATCTATTGGAAACATCTTTCTAAATATTGGAGGGGGTGAGAACGGCACACCGGGTCTATCCCACTCCTTAGTAACAATTTCAGTTAGTCTCTTAGGTATAGGAAAAACGTCAGTACTGCAAAGTATTTATCCAACCTACACAATTTCTCTGGTATTGCAACAGTGTTACAATCATTAAGAGCCGCTAAAACCTCCCCTAGTAATACACGGAGGTTTTCCAATTTAAATTTAAAATTTTAAATATCTGAATCCAATCTGTTTGGATCAGAACCGTCACCCACAGAATGAAGCTCTCCGTCCTCATGCTCTGCAAGTTGTGACGCAGTATCAGACATGGCCCTAGTATTATCAGCGCACTCTGTTCTCACCCCAGAGTGATCACGCTTGCCTCTTAGTTCTGGTAATTTAGCCAAAACTTCAGTCATAACAGTAGCCATATCTTGTAATGTTATCTGTAATGGTCGCCCAGATGTACTAGGCGCCATAATATCACGCACCTCCCGGGCGGGAGATGCAGGTACTGCCACGTGAGGCGAGTTAGTCGGCATAACTCTCCCCTCGCTGTTTTGTGAAATTTGTTCAAATTGTACAGATTGGCTTTTATTTAAAGTAGCATCAATACAGTTAGTACATAAATTTCTATTGGGCTCCACCTTGGCATTGGAACAAATGACACAGGTATCTTCCTCTGAGTCAGACATGTTTAACACACTAGCAATAAACTTGCAACTTGGTTACAATCTTAATTAACAAAAACGTACTGTGCCTCAAAGAAGCACTAAACGATTAAATGACAGTTGAAATAATGAACTGAAAAACAGTTATAGTCTCAATCCTTAAAAACAACACAACTTTTAGCAAAGGTTTGTTCCCATTAGTAAATTAACAATAATTAAATTTGAAAATAAAAATTACAGAGCAACGTTTTTTAATCACAGTCAATATATAAGTCTCACAGCTCTGCTGAGAGAATCTACCTCCCTCCAAAGAAGTTTGAAGACCCCTGAATTCTGTTAGAGATGAACCGGATCATGCAGGAAATACAAGAGTAACTGACTGTAAATTTTTGATGCGTAGCAAAGAGCGCCAAAAACGGCCCCTCCCCCTCACACACAGCGGTGAGGGAGAAACGAAACTGTCACAATTAAAACAAGTAACTGCCAAGTGGAAAAATAATGCCCAAATATTTATTCACTCAGTACCTCAGAAAATGCAAACGATTCTACATTCCAGCAAAAACGTTTAACATGATAAATACCTATTAAAAGGTTTAGTGTACTTTTAACAGAGTAATTCCGGTGAAATACCAGCCCCAGAATACTGAAGTGTAGAGTATACATACATGTCATTATAACGGTATGGCAGGATTTTCTCATCAATTCCATTCAGAAAATAAAAACTGCTACATACCTCAATGCAGATTCATCTGCCCGCTGTCCCCTGATCTGAAGCTTTTACCTCCCTCAGATGGCCGAGAACAGCAATATGATCTTAACTACTCCGGTTAAAATCATAGTAAAAACTCTGGTAGATTCTTCTTCAAACTCTGCCAGAGAGGCAACAACACGCTCCGGTGCTATTGTAAAATAATAAACTCTTGATTGAAGTTATAAAAACTAAGTATAATCACCATAGTCCTCTCACACATCCTATCTAGTCGTTGGGTGCAAGAGAATGACTGGGAGTGACGTAGGGGGGAGGAGCTATATGCAGCTCTGCTGGGTGAATCCTCTTGCATTTCCTGTTGGGGAGGAGTTATATCCCAGAAGTAATGATGACCCGTGGACTGATCACACATAACAGAAGAAATATATTGGTTAATAAATACGCCTTGGAAATTCAAAGTTACATCTTATAAAGATATAATGAATAAAACAAATTATGCTTACCAGATAATTTAATTTCCTTCTGTATAAGGAGAGTTCACGGCATCATTCCTTACTGTTGGGAAATACTGAAACTGACCACCAGGAGGAGGCAAAGACACCCCAGCCAAATACTTAAATACCTCTCCCATTTCCCCCATGCCCCAGTCATTCTGCTGAGGAAACAAAGAACAGTAGGAGAAATATCAGGGTATAAATAGTGACATTAGAAAAACAAAATTTAGAGGGCCTCCCATCGGAGAAAACGGGCGGGGCTCGTGGACTCTCCTTATACAGAAGGAAATTAAATGATCTGGTAAGCATAATTTATGTTTTCCTTCTTAATATAAGGAGAGTCCTTGGCATCATTCCTTACTGTTGGGAAAACTATACCCAAGCTCTAGAGGACACTGAATGATAACGGGAGGAACAAAAAGAGAGGCGGAGCCTAATCTGAGGGCACCACAGCCTGCAAAACTTTTCTCCCGAAAGCTGCTTCAGCCAAAGCAAAAACATCAAACTGAAAATTTAGAAAAAGTATGTAAGGAGGACCAGGTAGCCGCCTTAGAAATCTGATCCAGAGAGGCCTCGTTCTTTAAGGCCCAAGAGGAAGCCACTGCTCTAGTAGAATGAGCTGTAATCCTCTGAGGAGGTTTATGTCTCACAGTCTCATAAGCTAAGAGGATAACACTCCTTAACCAAAAAGATAAAGAAGTCGAAGAGACCTTCGGACCCTTGCGCTTCCCAGAATAGACAACAAAGGAAGAAGTTTGTCTAAAATCCTTAGTAAAAGAAAAAGGGGGGTCTTGTAAGGGCGCTAATAGCTGAAGATACTTATGTGAAATTATTAATATTACTTGTGATAAATTGTGTACAAAAGTAAAATAAAAATAAGAACAGTATCTAAGATAAGATAACAAGTGATTTATTTGGTTACAATATGATTTGAAAAAATAGAGACGTCTCTAGTACAATTCCATTAAAAACAATGATGAAATATAGCATAAAAAATTATAAAAAGTGGTACTGATTAGTACTTCATGAGAAATTTAGATTACTGTTTAATAGTGTAGTCACAAAGAAAATTTTTGGGGTGTGACTAAACAGTTAGCCAAGATTTCTCGTGAGTTATTAAGTCTGTATACAGTTATGCATAAAAATATTTAAAATACCGATATCGGCTTGATAGAACTTCTGCAAAGGCTATATATTGCACACAAAAAATTATAATGGAGCTTAAGGAGGAGCTGTGCATAAGAGGAAAAATATATAGGGTTATGCTCTAGCTCTGATTATGTCAATCCTTATATTTGTATTCTCAGCGAACTTATTGATATGTCCATACGTATGAACCAAGAGAAATGTCCAGTAATATATACTGCTAGTAGTTTAGGATTACAGTTCGCAATCTTAAAGCAGATGGTACCTTATAGTAAGCTTGAATAGCAGCAGGGAATCCTATGCGTCCTGCGGCTCAGTTCTTCCGACAGTGTCCTCGTGTTGTTGGCGTCTGACGTCACACCCGATGTGCGGGGGCTTGTCTTGCGTCGGCCAATCGCTGCTTAGACAGCCGTGAGCATCCGAAATGCCCCTTCACGTCCGATATTGTGTATTCACAATTTTTCTTCTGTCTGATATCTGTACTTATTTAGGCACCAATCAGCAAAAAAGTATCCGTTGTGAGTAAGTTCACCTGCACTTAGTGCTGTTAGCATGCAGGTTCCGATGCACTTTTTTTAGAGAAAAGCCCTCTGAAAGAGGGCACCTCAAGAGACCTTTTTCAGCTAGAAACAGCAACAAATCCCAGAAGAAAAAGGGGATTAGAGGAAAGAGAGGAAGGGGACTATCCAGAAAAAGTAGCAAAAAGAGGGAGATAACTAATCACCAGCAAGGAATATACAACTTAAGTAGTACTCCCTTAAACAAAGAGGAAGAAAAAGTTCTGAACCTAGGTCTAACATATGCACCTACAGCTAGAATCAACAAATTTAATACTTTTATACATGTAAAGAAATTTGTGAGAAATCTCACCTTGAAAAGGCATTTCCTAAAAAACCCCATAGAAAGACAGTTAAATACACAAACACCCGTCAAAATTAATCACTCTAATCTGAAACCTAAATCTAAATTTAACCCTATACAATCAAAAGGGAATTACCTAGACACCTTTGAAAAACTAGTTCTTAAAGACATCAAAAGATGTAATCCCCAACAACCAAAAAAGTTTAACCTAAGCCTGAAAGAAAAAGCCATCATAAATAACCTACAGAACAATAAAGATATAACTATAAAATCTGCAGATAAGGGCGGTGGTATAGTCGTGATGGACACCACAAAATATCTCAATGAAGCACATAGAATTTTAGATAATACTACAACATATAAAAAATTGGATCTTAATCCCACAAATAAATATGTACAAACATTGAATAAATTGTTGGTAGAAGGTAAAAGATCAGGCATATTAAATGAAAAAGAATTCCAATTTCTAACCCCTCAAAATCCACGAATGCCGATCTTTTACTTTCTACCAAAAATTCACAAGAGCCTCACTGATCCCCCTGGTAGGCCCATCATATCAGGGATTGACTCTATCTCCTCCAATCTTTCAAGATATGTAGATGGCTATCTGCAAAAATATGTAACAAACTTAGGTTCCTATTTGAGGGACTCCACCCAAGTACTTAATATCTTAAATACTTTCCAATGGGAAGATGATATGTTTTTAGCCACCTGTGATGTAACGTCACTGTACACAGTGATAGACCACAAAAAAGGTATGGAGGCAATTAACCACTATCTAACAAAAGACACACACATGCCAGAAATACATAAGGAATTCATTTTGAGTAGCATTAAATTCATTCTAGAAAATAATTATTTCTCTTTTAACAACAAGTTCTATCTCCAAATAGAAGGAACAGCCATGGGTACAAGGTTTGCACCTAGCTACGCCAATCTTTTTATGGGTCTATGGGAAGAAAATTTCATTGGACCCGGCGGCTATGGTGCAAACCTTGTACTCTACAAAAGGTACATTGATGACCTTATAATAATTTGGAAAGGGCAAGAAACTGATCTAATCCAAATGTTTGAAAAAATGAATCAAAATAATCTAGGTTTGCATTTTACACATAACCATAGCAAAGAGACAATCACTTTCCTAGATTTGGAAATCATGGCACTGGGCAACAAGTTAGAGACAAAAACATATTTCAAACAAGTTGATTGTAACAATTATCTACACGCCAAAAGTTGTCACCTGGATGCCTGGAAAGACAACATACCATTAGGACAGTGTCTAAGAGTCCGAAAAAACTGCTCTAGGTTGGCAGATTTTGAAGACCAGGCAGGAACACTAATTGAAAGATTTAACTCAAGAGGATATAACACATCTCATACCAAAAAAGCATTAGAAAGGGCAAAAAATACCAATAGAGAATCATTGCTAATATATAAAGAAAAAACAAATACAAACGAAAATTTAATAAAAATTCCTTTCATAACTGATTACCATGTTGATCATAATATGGTGAAAAAAATTATAAAAAAACACTGGCATCTCATAAAGGAAGATAACATTTTGGGAGAAAAAGTAACAGACAACCCCAGTTTTGTTTTCAAAAAAGCAAGTAACTTAAAATCAGCCCTTGCACCCAGTGAACTAAAAAAAAACCAAAATAATAAATTAATACAAAAAGATCTTCATGGACAGAAGCTAACAGGTTTCTTTCCATGCCACACATGTAAGTCATGTAAGCACAGCAATAAATCCAACATGATCCAGATAGGTCCAAATAGCACCATACTAATTAAAGAACTAATAAGATGCTCACATAAAGGAATTATTTATGTCTTAAAATGCACCTGCAACCTTTTTTATTTCGGAGAAACTAAGAGAACTCTGAGAGATAGAATCAGGGAACATCTCAATAATATAAAGAATGGAATAGAGGACACACATCTGTATAAACATTTCAAAACCATACATAAGGGTAATACAAAAGATCTATCCTATTGGGGCATATACAAAGTAGAAAAACACTGGAGAGGGGGGGACATACAGAAAAAACTGCTTCTAAAAGAGGCAGAATATATCTTTAAATTTGACACACTATTCCCCAAAGGTTTAAATTCAGAACTGGACATCTCACCATTTCTTCTCGATTAGGGAATATATATATATATATATATTCTGATGCATGATAAACATAATTAATCTAATTTCCCCATAACCTGTATCCTTTAGGCATCCAGACACATTTTTTAAAGACATTTGGTCTATTTTAACTATATCTCTTTTATCGGTATGTATCGGTAAGTATGTTTAGCTGATCCATGTTTAACAATAGAATGGAGCAATGTATTAGGAGCAAGTGCAAAGAAATCATACCACCTTAAATATGGGATTACTATGAACCAATGGGATTCAGGATACACCTATTAAAGAGAGGAGTCTAACAGTCCAAATCATTCTTGATAAAGCTCCTGGAGGGAGTGAAACACGTAGAAGCTAAAGACTGTTTTTTTCTTGACTCCACTATCCTATCAGCTGTTTGAACCAACCCGGGTTGACTGTCAACAAAGGACACGAAGGAGAAATTGCATCGGAACCTGCGTGCTAACAGCACTAAGTGCAGGTGAACTTACTCACAACGGATACTTTTTTGCTGATTGGTGCCTAAATAAGTACAGATATCAGACAGAAGAAAAATTGTGAATACACAATATCGGACGTGAAGGGGCATTTCGGATGCTCACGGCTGTCTAAGCAGCGATTGGCCGACGCAAGACAAGCCCCCGCACATCGGGTGTGACGTCAGATGCCAACAACACGAGGACACTGTCGGAAGAACTGAGCCGCAGGACGCATAGGATTCCCTGCTGCTATTCAAGCTTACTATAAGGTACCATCTGCTTTAAGATTGCGAACTGTAATCCTAAACTACTAGCAGTATATATTACTGGACATTTCTCTTGGTTCATACGTATGGACATATCAATAAGTTCGCTGAGAATACAAATATAAGGATTGACATAATCAGAGCTAGAGCATAACCCTATATATTTTTCCTCTTATGCACAGCTCCTCCTTAAGCTCCATTATAATTTTTTGTGTGCAATATATAGCCTTTGCAGAAGTTCTATCAAGCCGATATCGGTATTTTAAATATTTTTATGCATAACTGTATACAGACTTAATAACTCACGAGAAATCTTGGCTAACTGTTTAGTCACACCCCAAAAATTTTCTTTGTGACTACACTATTAAACAGTAATCTAAATTTCTCATGAAGTACTAATCAGCACCACTTTTTATCATTTTTTATGCTATATTTCATCATTGTTTTTAATGGAATTGTACTAGAGACGTCTCTATTTTTTCAAATCATATTGTAACCAAATAAATCACTTGTTATCTTGTTATCTTAGATACTGTTCTTATTTTTATTTTACTTTTGTACACAATTTATCACAAGTAATATTAATAATTTCACATAAGTATCTTCAGCTATTAGCGCCCTTACAAGACCCCCCTTTTTCTTTCACTATACATTATTTTTTAGACTGAAGGATCTAAAACACTGTAAGCGGTCTGATACTCTATACACCAGCGCACTATCTTTCCACAATCTTTAAAATCCTTAGTAGCCTGAAGATAGAACTTCAAGACGCGAACCACATCCAAATTCTGAAGCAAACGTTCCTTCGGGAAGAAGGATTGGGACACAGGGAAGGAACCACAATCTCTTTATTGATGTTGCATTCTGACACGACCTTAGGAAGAATATCTAACTTGGTACGTAGGACAGCCTTATCAGAATGGAACACAAGATAAGGAGGCTCATATTGCAAGGCAACAATCCCAGATACTCTGCATGCAGAAGCAATAGCCATTAGAAAAAGAACCCTTCAGGACAACAATTAAATGTCAACTTCATGCATAGGCTCAAACGGAGCCCGTTGCAAAACCTTAAGAACAAGATTTAGACTCCAAGGAGGAGCATTAGATCAAAACACAGGTCTGATCCTAGTCAGAGCCTTAACAAAAGGACTGTACATCTGGAAGCTCCGCGAGTCTCTTGTGCAGTAAAACAGACAGGGCCAAAATTTGTCCCCCTCAGGGAACTGGCAGAAAGGCCCTTCTCCAGTCCATCCTGGAGAAACGATAGGATCAACTTTATGCTTTATGCCAGGAAAAACCACGCTCTTCACACCAGAATAAGTAGGTTCTCCACACCTTATGATAGATGCGACTAGTTTGCGAGCTTGAATGAGAGTATAAATAACACTCTCAGAAAAACCTCTCTTGGCTAGGACTAAGCATTCAATCTCCATGCAGTCGGCCTCAGATAACCTAAATTTTGATGAACAAAAAGAACCTTGTTCCAGCAGATCCCTGCGACAAGGTAACTTCCGCGGAGGAGATGATGACATCCCCACCAGATCTGCGAACCACATCCTTTGTTGCCACGATGGAGCCATCAGTATCACTGATGCCTGCTCCTGCTTGATGCGGGCCACTACATGAGGAAGTAGTGGTAACGGCAGAAAAAGGTCAATTAGACTGAACCTCTAAGGCACTGCTAATGCATCTATTAGCTCCATCTGAGGATCCCTGGACCTCAACCCATATCTGGGTAGCTTGGTATTGAGACGGGAAGACATGAGATCTATCTCTGGCGTCCCCCACCTGTTGCATATCTCCACAAACACTTCGGGATGGAGAGACCATTCCCCCGGATAAAGGATTGTCTGCTGAGAAAATCCGCTTCCCAGTTGTCCACACCTGGAATGTGGATTGCTGACAGCGAACAGCTGTGGACCTCCACCCACTACAGAATACGAGATACTTCACTCATTGCTAGGGAACTTCTCGTTCCCCCCTGATGGTTAATGTAAGTCACCGAGGTTATATTGTCTGATTAGAATCTGATAAACTGGGACGGACCCAGAAGGGGCCAAGCCTTCAGCGCTATGAAGATTGCCTGAAGTTCCAAAATGTTGGAATGCTCCCTCCAGAGACCACGGTCCCTGTGCCTTCTTGGCACCCCATCCTGATAGACTTGCATCGGTAGTCACAATCTCCCAGGATGGTCCTAAGAAGGAAGGATGTCCCTCGGGACAGATAATTTGGACAGAGCCACCAAGAGAGCAATTCTCTTGACCGGTTGTCCAGAGAAATCTGTTGAGACAGATCCAAATGATCGCCGTTCCACTGCCTCAGCATGCACAGTTGCAACGGTCCGAGACGGAACCTGTCAAAGGGAATGATGTCCATGCTGGACACAATGAGACCAATCACCTCCAAATACTGAGCCACAGAGGACCTTAAGGAGGTCCGGAGGGCAAGACATGCCAAAGCTAGCTTGCAATTTCTCTGGCCTGTTAGAAATATCCTCAAGTATATGGAGTCAATTATAGTACTGTACCCATGAATTCCACCCTGGTATTTGGTATGAGAACTCTTTTCTAGGTTTATCTTCCATCCATGAGATCGAAGAAGAGAGAGGAGAGATTCCGAATGGTCCTCAGCCAGACAAAACGATGGTGCTTGTACCAGAATATCGTCGAAGTAGGGAGCTACTGCTAAACCCTGGGTTTTGGCAACGGCTAGAAGAACCTGTACAACCTTCGTAAAATCTCTTTGAGCAGTAGCTAGACTAAACGGAAGTGCAATGAACAGGGTAGTGCTAGTCCAGGAACGTAAACCTTAGGAACTGGAAGTGGTCCTTGTAGATTGAAGTGCGAAGGTAAGCATCCTTTAGATCTATAGTGGTTATGAACTGTCCTTCCTGAACTAAAGGAAGGATGGACCTTATAGTCTCCATCTTGAATGAGGGGACATTTAGAAATTTGTTAAAGCACTTTAGGTCCAGAATCGGGCGGAAATTTCCCTCCTTTGGGACCACGAAAAGGTTTGAATAGTATCCCAAACCTCTTTCTGCGATAGGCACCAGGACAATGACTCCCAAGGAGGACAGATCCCGCACACACCCCATAAAGGCGTTAATCTTTTCTGGTCTGGAAGACAGAATAGAGAGGAGAAATCTGCCCTTGGGAGGATGAGACTTGAAACCTATCTTGTAACCCTGAGCTATGACCCATTGATCCTGCATGTCCCTGAAGCAAAGCGTCTGAAAAGAGAGGCAGTCTGCCCCCTACATGGGGGCCGCCCCGCCCTCCTGTGACGAAAGGCAAAGATTGACTGGGGAATGGGGGAAGGGTATTTAAGCCTTTGGCTGGGGTGTCTTTGCCTCCTCCTGGTGGCCAGGTTCAGTAGTTCCCAACAGTAAGGACTCTCCTTATATTAAGGAAAATTCAGATACACTGTAAGCCTATTTACTTTATACAATATAATTAATTACAATTTAAAATAGTTTAAAATAATATATTTAATTTAATAAAAATAATAAAAATGTAATAGTTTAAATTACTAGCAATCTGTTTATTGTAGAGCACAACTAAATATACCTATTTTTCTTTCATCAGAAGGTGAGAGTCCATGATTCATTAAGTGTGGGTATTGCCTTCCTGACCACTAGTAGAAGGCAAAAGATATCCCAAAACGCCAGAGTTTTAAATCCCCCACCCATGCCATGATCCCCTCTCATTTTCTTTTGTCTCATTGATGAGGAGTGAGGTAAAAGTGTGCAGATCTACTTGTCGTTGAGAGGGGTCCACTAACCAATCTGAGGCAAATTTCCTCCTTTCAGTATCCTGTCGGTTAGAGCGATAGACAAAGAATTTTCAGCCAGGCAGTGAAATATCTTTCCCCAATGAGAAATGTCACCGGACCCCCCGTGAAATTTGGACTTGCTCACCAATACAATGGACTATAGTTTGCTTGCTACTTATGGGATCCATAGCCCTCCGCAGGTGAAATGTGAATGTCCCCTAATCTCCTTGCTGTTACTGATTTAAGATTCTTGGCATTGTGTCTAAACTGTCTAGGATGGGCTTGCCTATAGGAAGCAAGCTGCTGGAACAGATGTAAGCACAGTAGCCGAAGGTGCTGACAGGTAAGTACTTTGCACATTCATAGCACACTGCCTATTAGTATAAGATATGAAAACATATTATTGGTTTTGTAGTTCTTAAACTGTGAATTTGTGTCTGCAGAAATAAAATGCGCCTTCTTCACAGCAAAAATATTATAAAATAAACATACTGAGTTGAGAAATAGAAATTAAAGGGACATAATCATGACAGAAAACTTATGGGTTTCAGATAGAACATACCATTTTCAGATTTACAACCTAACGAAGAGTTTTAGAGGATTCCATCCTGAACTCCTACTTAACTCGTGATAACAATCCAGATTAGTTGGGACAAATCAACTGGATTTCCATGCCACTGAACTAAAGACCTTGTGGTGAAATGGAACAAAACAATTCCATGAACAGAGTTGAAGCAAATATTTGGTCTTTCAACATACAGAATGGTAAAGGGCAGGAATGTTTTTCATATGCAAAATACATTTTGGGCTAAATAAGACTGCTGCTGGTGTGGTCAGTGGACACAGAACAAGTTACGTTTTTGTTCATTCCTTGATTAAACACTTTTTTTATGCATGACCCTTGCAGACTAGTCTAATGGTGATGTGGGCAACCAGCAATGGATCCACTGTCAAGTGTGCCTAGAGTTATATGGCTTTATATCTCACTGGTGAGGCCAACGGAAGCCTGAAAAATATGTATGGGGTTGCTGCATCTCATGTTCAGAAATGGATTGTGTGGTATTTTAAGGCTGGACTGTCATTTTTAGATGGGACCAGATATTTACTTCAGTAAGGTTCTTCTCTGTGAAGACACATTTTGGGTTAAAATGTCTAGATTTCCTTAGTCTGTTACTGACAAAGTGCACACATACAGATGTATTTTTACTTTTCCTCTAAGAGATTATATATATATTGATCAAAGAGAGCACTAACAGTAAACCTAATCCTGCAACCCACTATTAAGCCAATCAAATACAAAAGTACACACACTGTCCCTTTAAGAACAAATCAGCGTATACATCACACTCATATCGAGATAAATCAAAGTAATATTTATTAGGGCAAGTTGTCAACTTGTCATGCCTAACAAACCCCTGAGAGCGATCAGCTGTGGGGTGAAACACGTGTAGCTGGAAGCTGGATAGACACACTATGAGCAACTAAATAGTGTGTACATTTTCTGTTCACTGGGCCCATTCCTCTCCTCTGATTGAAGGGACACTTTCTACTTGAACTTTATTTGTACCAATATTCATACAGCACAAATTTGCATCATGTTTTTCCTGATTATGGGACACCAGTCTTGGGAAAAAGCAGCAGCAACACCCAGCCAGTGACATCACGAATTGGAGGCGGACACACAGAGTCAGTGTGTTTTGGAAAAAGCCGGTCCTGGCATAAGGGGTAAGAAGACCTGCACATTAACATATACCAAGTCAGAGCTGGTGAGTCCCTGCGGAAGATCTGGTGGTCCGGTGAGCTTGGTCTCTAGGAGGACCGCTGGTCTGTTTACATGCTGCAGTGATTTATACTGTGAATACCCTGTCACTAAGAAGAGAGGCTTACTTAACCCTGTTTTGTTACACTTATATGAACTGCAACATGTTGTGGATACATTGTTCACTATTCCAGGTGGAATACGTATCTATGCATTAAATTTCATTTTTATTTTTTTTACATTTGTATTTAAAAATGTTATAGTTATTATTAGTGTGTAATATATATAGATCAATACTAATGATGACATCATAAAAGTAGGTGGGGCCTGCAGGTACAAAAAGGAGCACCTGTATTACTGAAATCAGCCCTGACGAAGCCCCTGCTTATTGGAGCAATATAGGGTTGAAACATGCGTAGGCAAGCTCCAGACCATACTGCACACCTTGCTGCCAATCCATTTTGTCAATATTATGCCCATGGACACGCATTCACAGAGAGATACTGGGGGAAATTGATACCGTGCCGCTGATGCCTTATACCACTGCAAACACTGTAACAGCTGTTGGAGTAAAGTGGGAAGGAATCGTATTCTGGATGTCCCAAAAGGAGGAGTTAACGTAAAGTAAATCATCTCTCCAGGGAACACAAGTAACGGAGTGCCGAGCAGGCATGTCTGGATGTTGTCTAAGAAACTGCTTACGTGAAGAGGCTTCATACCGTGTTCTCCTCCGACATCCGTGTCTTTAGTAGGGCCTAAAGACACGGATGTCGGAGGAGAACACGGTATGAAGCCTCTTCACGTAAGCAGTTTCTTAGACAACATCACATACATGAAACGGTAATTAAATCTTCTGTATGTTTGGCAAACAGTGGTAACAACGGTCACAATTAACTCCTGCACGGAAAGTATCTCTTTTGACTCCTTGTTGGTGGGAAATCTGACACATTTTGCAATATATCTTTGAGGCATTGCATCCTCAGACCTTATTGGTGACATTTAGGTATCGGGCCTGTTAGGCTGTTATTTGATGAACTGAATACCTGCCCTTTTGTCATTATAAGATGTGTGTCTTGGTTAGATTTGGGACATTGCTCTCTATTTCAGTGTACATCTCTGTATACACTTTAGTGAGTCTCTGCTCACTTTTTGATATAGATGATACTCTTTTACTATGTGTGTGTGTGTGTGTGTGTGTGTGTGTGTGTGTGTGTGTATGTATGTATGTATGTATGTATGTATGTATGTGTGTGTGTGTGTGTGTATGTGTGTGTGTGTGTGTGTATGTGTGTGTGTATGTATGTGTGTATGTATGTATGTATGTATGTATGTGTGTGTGTGTGTGTGTGTATATGTGTGTGTATATGTGTGTGTATGTATGTATGTGTATATATATATATATATATATATATATATATATATATATATATATATATATATATATATATATATATATATATATATATATATATATATATATATATATATATAGTTTGATTGTTTATTATGGCTGGCCAGCTCTGTGCATATACTGTTTTAATATATAGTCAAGTATATAGGAATTTTTTTAACCTACAATGCAATATTCTTTTGAATTAGGTTTGTTAACTTAATAAATTGGATATATGTTTTGATTAAGAGAGTGCTGTATCCCTCGCTTTTTTCAGGATTTATCGAAATCCTGTCCAATCTCTCAATTTTCTTATTTAATTTATTAGTTTTGAGGGTCAGCACTGTAATGCTACTGCATATTATTTTAGAACTGAGACTTATTTTTCAGTTCTTATAGCCATCTCAAACACATATACATATATATCTATATATTAGATATACAGTGTTATGACACAAAAATAAAAGGTAAATGAAAAAAGAAAAAAAATACCAACCAATTAATAAGGCATTTTTTCTAAATCATACCTGGAACGTCTGACTGTTCTGTAGGCTGTGGGGAGGGAATGTTTTACTTTTGAATGAGATCTTGAACTGGACTTTGGTTCATACGACTTTGGTGAGTGCGATCTTGACCTGGAACGTTTTTTCTTTTTTTTTTTCTTCTTTTCCTTTTCTTCCTTAACAAACTCTCTGCCTGGAGACCTTTCTGTGACTGGATATTCCCAAACTGGTACAATTCGGTCATCTGGTATGTATTCTGGGGTCAAACTGTTAACCTAATACATAGAGTTAAAAAAATAAATGTTAGGTAATTACCTATGACGTTATAAAAAGTTGTATATATGCTAGTCTACAAATATATACAAATTAAATACAAACACAACCCCTTATTTAGACTCCTTTATTGCTTGTGTATGTTGCAGGCAATTGAGGGATTACATTAACACTAAGTGGCTTGTTTGCCCAAGGTGTGTACAAGGGAAGGCATAAAAACAACAGTAAACCAAACAAAAAATAAGGAAATGAGTGAGCAAGAAATTGGCTTGTGCTCTGTTGTGCCATTATAATAAGTTTCCACCAGATTCACCTCAAAAAAAATATATCAAATTTTCTTAATTCTCTTGTTATTCTTTGTTGAAGGAGAAGTAATGCACTACTTGGAACTAGTTGAACACATTGGGTGAGCCAATGACAAAAAGGCATATATTTGCATACATCAATCAGCAGCTAGCTCCCAGTTGTGCATTGCTGCTCCTGTGCCTACCTAGGTATACTTTTCTAAAGAGGATACTAAGAGAATGAAGCATGTTTGATAATAAAAGTAAAAACAGATGATTTACAAAAATACATAAAACTGCTAGAACAGGTCTATATCCTGACATTGCCAACATTTATAAATTATCACTAACCTCTTAAAAGTCTTAAGATATGCAAAGATGCTTTCATTATTTATATTGTCATTTTACCAAAGACTGAAGTTTGTTCGCCAACTGCACAGATCATCTACACATTTTTTATAAACAGTCACTCATATAAAAATGATACCACAGCCTGGCAATTAAAATTGCATGTAGGAACATTCATAAAAAAAACTTTGCATTCAACACATGGGATACAAAGAAATAAATGGTTGAGTGGTTACCGTTGACCATTCTCACAGCTCTGGAAACTAGAGATTTAAAATATAGCCAATTAAAAAATGCATAACTGAAGTTTTTTAAAATTTTGTATTTTTAATACTTTAGAGAATTGTAAAGCCTAATTTGTTCCTTGGCAGCACTTTAGGCTTACAGTGCTAGTTTGCACATAATTGGAAGTGATGTTATTTAAAAATACTAAGATTTTTTTATTTTTTTTTATTTTTTTAAGGCTAGAGCAACTACCCCTTTACATTTTGCCAGTTTGTGAAACCAGCATATATATTAGTAATGCACAATTTGATCTGCTTGTTTTATTAATGTTAATAAATCATTTTACATATCTTACAGGTTTTTCATGTCTACTATATGCTAATTCAATGATTGGAAAATATATTCTTTAAAATACTTTAGTTTATATTGACTATTGAGTATTTTGTGTTTACATGTATACTACATTTCTGAGAGTTTATTTTAACTTTAAAATGACTGCACACTATAGTATGATTAAATATGTGACCACGGCTCAACAAAGTCAAGTACCTTAAAAACTGGACCTGGTGCCTTGTGTGCCGTGAGAAGAGAAGCGCACAATCTCTTCCTGGTTTCCCCTGGACCTTGTACTAATCCAAATGCTGTGTCATTACCATTAACTAATACAGGACAGAGCAGTTGAGAGAGGAGTAATGGTGCATTAAAGGGACACTGAACCCAAATTTTTTCTTTTGTGATTCAGATAGAGCATGAAATTTTAAGCAACTTTCTCATTTACTCCTATTATCAAATGTTCTTTATTCTCTTGGTATCTTTATTTGAAAAGCAAGAATGTAAGTTTTGATGCCGGCCCATTTTTGGTGAACAACCTAGGTTGTCCTTGCTGATTGGTGGATAAATTCATCCACCAATCAAAAACTGTTTTCCAGAGTCTGAACCAAGAAAAAAAGCTTAGATGCCTTCTTTTTCATATAAAGATAGCAAGAGAATGAAGAAAAATTGGTAATAGGAGTAAAATAGAAAGTTGCTTAAAATTGCCTGCTCTATCTGAATCACAAAATATTTTTTTTTGGGTTCAGTGTCCCTTTAAAATGAGTTTTACAGGAAATGTTACTAAGGTCCAGCAGACCTGGAGAAAAGAGCTTGTGTTACGATCAGCTAAGGAACCTACCATCCTACCATCCAAATACTCCTGTACAGAACCTGTTACTATCTTCAACTTATTATCAGTATGGTTTGTCTTGCATGTTTTTTTTTTTCTTCTTCAGGGAAGCCTAAATTTATTTCTTTAATGTTGGTGAAAGGCTACAAATTATTCTTCTCTACTTACATTGGGATCCAAAAAAAATCTTTTGAGTCAGCGGAGTATAATATCTGCACCATTGATTAAGCATACTAAGCTTAAGAGGTCTCATATGAATATGAGCAAATGGAATTGCATCTGAAGCTGCAATCATAAGACCTAGAACGTCCATACAAAGAGCAACCAAGAGTAAAGGGAGAGACTGAAGGTTCAGACAGGCGGACACTAATCTTAACCTGCTCTGTTAGATCAAGACTCATGAAGACTGAATCTATTTGAAATCCCAAGAAAGTTATATTTGATTAAGGAATCAAAGAACTTTTTGGAAAACTGATCCTCCAACCATATTGTTTTATAAACAAGTTGATTGGTGTGAGATTCTGCTAAAGGAAACAGAGCTTGAACCAAGATGTCGTCCAGGTATTGAAACACTGCAATACCATGAGTTCTGATCACAGACAAAAAGGGCACCTCAAACCTTTGTGAATATTCTTGGAGCTATAGCCAGAACAAACTGCAACAAACTGAAAATGCTTGTCTAGAAAGACAAACCTCAGAAACTGCATAATTTAAATCTATTGTGGATATAAACAGACATTGCTGAATGAAAGGCAGAATAGTCAGAAGAGTTTCCATTTGGAAATGGAATCCTTACAAACTTGTTTAGGGCTTTCAGATTCAGAACTGGTCTGAAAATACCTTCCTTCTTTGGAACAAAGATTTGAATAAAATCCCACCCCCTGTTCCTTGACACCAAGTAAACTGATTAGGATTTAAGCCATAAGGCCTCATAGCAAAAACTGACAAAAAACATAATTTATGTAAGAACTTACCTGATAAATTCATTTCATGTCCATGAGCTAGTCCATGAGCTAGTGACGTATGGGATATACATTCCTACCAGGAGGGGCAAAGTTTCCCAAACCTCAAAATGCCTATAAATACACCCCTCACCACACCCACAATTCAGTTTAATGAATAGCCAAGAAGTGGGGTGATAAGGAAGGAGCGAAAGCATCAAAAATAAGGAATTGGAATAATTGTGCTTTATACAAAAAAATCATAACCACCACAAAAAGGGTGGGCCTCATGGACTCTTGCTAATATGAAAGAAATGAATTTATCAGGTAAGTTCTTACATAAATTATGTTTTCTTTCATGTAATTAGCAAGAGTCCATGAGCTAGTGACGTATGGGATAGCAGATACCCAATATGTGGAACTTCCACGCAAGAGTCACTAGAGAGGGAGGGATAAAATAAAGACAGCCAATTCCGCTGAAAAAATAATCCACAACCCAAATCAAAAAGTTTTAATCTTATAATGAAAAAAAACTGAAATTATAAGAAGAATCAAACTGAAACAGCTGCCTGAAGTACTTTTCTACCAAAAACTGCTTCAGAAGAAGAAAAAACATCAAAATGGTAGAATTTAGTAAAAGTATGCAAAGAAGACCAAGTTGCTGCTTTGCAAATTTGATCAACAGAAGCTTCATTCCTAAAAGCCCAGGAAGTAGAAACTGACCTAGTAGAATAAGTCGTAATCCTTTGAGGCGGGGACTTACCCGACTCTACATAAGCATGATGAATCAAAGACTTTAACCAAGATGCCAAGGAAATGGCAGAAGCCTTCTGACCTTTCCTGGAACCGGAAAAGATAACAAATAGACTAGAAGTCTTTCTAAAACCTTTAGTAGCTTCAACATAATATTTCAAAGCTCTTACTACATCCAAAGAATGTAAAGATCTCTCTATAGAATTCTTAGGATTAGGACACAATGAAGGGACAACAATTTCTCTACTAATGTTGTTAGAATTAACAACCTTAGGTAAAAATTTAAATGAAGTCCGCAACACCGCCTTATCCTGATGAAAAATCAGAAAAGGAGATTCACAAGAAAGAGCAGATAACTCAGAAACTCTTCTAGCAGAAGAGATGGCCAAAAGGAACAACACTTTCCAAGAAAGTAATTTAATATCCAGAGAATGCATAGGTTCAAACGGAGGAGCCTGTAAAGCCCTCAGAACCAAATTAAGACTCCAAGGAGGAGAGATTGACTTAATGACAGGCTTGATACGAACCAAAGCCTGTACAAAACAATGAATATCAGGATGATTAGCAATCTTTCTGTGAAAAAGAACAGAAAGAGCAGAGATTTGACCTTTCAAAGAGCTTGCAGACAAACCCTTATCCAAACCATCCTGAAGAAACTGTAAAATTCTAGGAATTCTAAAAGAATGCCAAGAAAATTTATCAGAAGAACACCAAGAAATGTAAGTCTTCCAGACTCGGTAATAAATCTTTCTAGACACAGATTTACAAGCCTGTATCATAGTATTAATCACTGAGTCAGAGAAACCTCTATGACTAAGAATCAAGCGTTCAATCTCCATACCTTCAAATTTAATGATCTGAGATCCTGATGAAAAAATGGGCCTTGAGATAGAAGGTCTGGCCTTAACGGAAGTGTCCAAGGTTGGCAACTTGCCATCCGAACGAGATCCGCATACCAAAACCTGTGAGGCTATGCTGGAGCCACCAGCAATACAAACGAACGTTCCATTAGAATTTTAGAAATAACTTTTGGAAGAAGAACTAGAGGCGGAAAGATATAAGCAGGTTGATAATTCCAAGGAAGAGACAACGCGTCCACTGCTTCCGCCTGGAGGATCCCTGGATCTGGACAGATACCTGGGAAGTTTCTTGTTTAGATGAGAGGCCATCAGATCTATTTCTGGGAGTCCCCAGATTTGAACAATCTGAAGAAATACCTCTGGGTGAAGAGACCATTCCCCCGGATGTAACGTCTGGCGACTGAGATAATCCGCTTCCCAATTGTCTACACCTGGGATGTGAACCGCAGAGATTAGACAGGAGCTGGATTCCGCCCATACAAGTATCCGAGATACTTCTTTCATAGCCTGAGGACTGTGAGTCCCACCTTGATGATTGACATACGCCACAGTTGTGACATTGTCTGTCTGAAAACAAATAAACGATTCTCTCTTCAGAAGAGGCCAGAACTGAAGAGCTCTGAAAATCGCATGGAGTTCCAAAATGTTGATTGGTAATTTCGCCTCCTGAAATTCCCAAACCCCCTGCGCTGTCAGAGATCCCCATACAGCTCCCCAACCTGAAAGACTCGCATATGTTGAGATCACAGTCCAGGTTGGACGAACAAAAGAGGCCCCTTGAATTAGACAATGGTGATTCAACCACCAAGTCAGAGAAGATCGAACATTGGGATTTAAGGATATTAATTGTGATATCTTTGTATAATCCCTGCACTACTGGTTCAGCATACAAAGCTGGAGAGGTCTCATGTGAAAACGAGCAAAAGGGATCGTGTCCGATGCAGCAGTCATGAGACCTAGAATTTCCATGCACAAAGCTACCGAAGGGAATGATTGAGACTGAAGGTATCGACAAGCTGAAACCAACTTCAGACATCTCTTTTGTGTTAGAGACAAAGTCATGGACACTGAATCTATTTGAAATCCCAAAAAGGTTACTTTTGTCTGAGGAATCAAGGAACTCTTTGGTAAATTGATCCTCCAACCATGTTTTTGAAGAAACAACACAAGTTGATTCGTATGAGATTCTGCAGAATGTAAAGACTGAGCAAGTACCAAGATATCGTCCAAATAAGGAAATACAGCAATACCCTGTTCTCTGATTACAGAGAGAAGGGCACCGAGAACCTTTGAAAAGATCCTTGGAGCTGTTGCTAGGCCAAACAGAAGGGCAACAAACTGGTAATGCTTGTCTAGAAAAGAGAATCTCAGGAACTGATAGTGATCTGGATGAATTGGAATATGAAGATATGCATCCTGTAAGTCTATTGTAGACATATAATGCCCTTGCTGAACAAAAGGCAGAATAGTCCTTATAGTCACCATTTTTAATGTTGGTATCCTTACATAACTATTCAATATTTTTAGATCCAGAACTGGTCTGAAGGAATTCTCCTTCTTTGGTACAATGAATAGATTTGAGAAAAACCCCAGACCCCGTTCCAGAACTGGAACTGGCACAATTACCCCAGCCAACTCTAGGTCTGAAACACATTTCAGAAACGCCTGAGCCTTCACTGGGTTTACTGGAATGCGTGAGAGAAAAAATCTTCTCAAAGGCGGCCTTACCTTGAAACCTATTCTGTACCCTTGTGAAACAATGTTCTGAATCCAAAGACTGTGAATCGAATTGATCCAAATATCTTTGAAAAATCGTAACCTGCCCCCTACCAGCTGTGCTGGAATGAGGGCCGCACCTTCATGAGGATTTGGGAGCTGGTTTTGACTTTCTAAAAGGCTTGGATTTATTCCAGACTGGAGAAGGTTTCCAAACGGAAACCGTTCCTTTAGGGGAAGGGTCAGGCTTCTGTTCCTTATTCTGACGAAAGGAACGAAAACGATTAGCAGCCCTATATTTACCTTTAGATTTTTTGTCCTAAGGCAAAAACATAATTTATGTAAGAACTTACCTGATAAATTCATTTCTTTCATATTAGCAAGAGTCCATGAGCTAGTGACGTATGGGATATACATTCCTACCAGGAGGGGCAAAGTTTCCCAAACCTCAAAATGCCTACAAATACACCCCTCACCACACCCACAATTCAGTTTAACGAATAGCCAAGAAGTGGGGTGATAAAAAGTGCGAAAGCATATAAAATAAGGAATTGGAATAATTGTGCTTTATACAAAATCATAACCACCACAAAAAAAGGGCGGGCCTCATGGACTCTTGCTAATATGAAAGAAATGAATTTATCAGGTAAGTTCTTACATAAATTATGTTTTCTTTCATGTAATTAGCAAGAGTCCATGAGCTAGTGACGTATGGGATAATGATTACCCAAGATGTGGATCTTTCCACACAAGAGTCACTAGAGAGGGAGGGATAAAATAAAGACAGCCAATTCCTGCTGAAAATAATCCACACCCAAAATAAAGATTAACGAAAAACATAAGCAGAAGATTCAAACTGAAACCGCTGCCTGAAGTACTTTTCTACCAAAAACTGCTTCAGAAGAAGAAAATACATCAAAATGGTAGAATTTAGTAAAAGTATGCAAAGAGGACCAAGTTGCTGCTTTGCAAATCTGATCAACCGAAGCTTCATTCCTAAACGCCCAGGAAGTAGAAACTGACCTAGTAGAATGAGCTGTAATTCTCTGAGGCAGGAGTTTTACCCGACTCAACATAGGCAAGATGAATTAAAGATTTCAACCAAGATGCCAAAGAAATGGCAGAAGCTTTCTGGCCTTTTCTAGAACCGGAAAAGATAACAAATAGACTAGAAGTCTTTCTGAAAGATTTAGTAGCTTCAACATAATATTTCAAAGCTCTAACAACATCCAAAGAATGCAACGATTTCTCCTTAGAATTCTTAGGATTAGGACATAATGAAGGAACCACAATTTCTCTACTAATGTTGTTGGAATTCACAACTTTAGGTAAAAATTCAAAAGAAGTTCGCTACACCGCCTTATCCTGATGAAAAATCAGAAAAGGAGACTCACAAGAAAGAGCAGATAATTCAGAAACTCTTCTGGCAGAAGAGATGGCCAAAAGGAACAAAACTTTCCAAGAAAGTAATTTAATGACCAATGAATGCATAGGTTCAAACGGAGGAGCTTGAAGAGCCCCCAGAACCAAATTCAAACTCCAAGGAGGAGAAATTGACTTAATGACAGGTTTTATACGAACCAAAGCTTGTACAAAACAATGAATATCAGGAAGAATAGCAATCTTTCTGTGAAAAAGAACAGAAAGAGCAGAGATTTGTCCTTTCAAGGAACTTGCGGACAAACCTTTATCTAAACCATCCTGAAGAAACTGTAAAATTCTCGGAATTCTGAAAGAATGCCAAGAAAAATGATGAGAAATACACCAAGAAATATAAGTCTTCCAGACTCTATAATATATCTCTCTAGATACAGATTTACGAGCCTGTAACATAGTATTAATCACAGCGTCAGAGAAACCTCTTTGACGAAGAATCAAGCGTTCAATCTCCATACCTTTAAATTTAAGGATTTCAGATCCTGATGGAAAAAAGGACCTTGTGACAGAAGGTCTGGTCTTAACGGAAGAGTCCACGGTTGGCAAGAGGCCATCCGGACAAGATCCGCATACCAAAACCTGTGAGGCCATGCCGGAGCTACCAGCAGAACAAACGAGCATTCCTTCAGAATCTTGGAGATTACTCTTGGAAGAAGAACTAGGGACGGAAAGATATAGGCAGGATGATACTTCCAAGGAAGTGATAATGCATCCACTGCCTCCGCCTGAGGATCCCGGGATCTGGACAGATACCTGGGAAGTTTCTTGTTTAGATGGGACGCCATCAAATCTATTTCTGGAAGTTCCCACATTTGAACGATCTGAAGAAATACCTCTGGGTGAAGAGACCATTCGCCCGGATGCAACGTTTGGCGACTGAGATAATCCGCTTCCCAATTGTCTACACCTGGGATATGAACCGCAGAGATTAGACAGGAGCTGGATTCCACCCAAACCAAAATTCGAGATACTTCTTTCATAGCCAGAGGACTGTGAGTTCCTCCTTGATGATTGATGTATGCCACAGTTGTGACATTGTCTGTCTGAAAACAAATGAACGATTCTCTCTTCAGAAGAGGCCAAAACTGAAGAGCTCTGAAAATTGCACGGAGTTCCAAAATATTGATCGGTAATCTCACCTCCTGAGAATCCCAAACTCCTTGTGCCGTCAGAGATCCCCACACAGCTCCCCAACCTGTGAGACTTGCATCTGTTGAAATTACAGTCCAGGTCGGAAGCACAAAAGAAGCCCCCTGAATTAAACGATGGTGATCTGTCCACCACGTTAGAGAGTGTCGAACAATCGGTTTTAAAGATATTAATTGAGATATCTTTGTGTAATCCTTGCACCATTGATTCAGCATACAAAGCTGAAGAGGTCGCATGTGAAAACGAGCAAAGGGGATCGCGTCCGATGCAGCAGTCATAAGACCTAGAATTTCCATGCATAAGGCTACCGAAGGGAATGATTGTGACTGAAGGTTTCGACAAGCTGCCATCAGTTTTAGACGCCTCTTGTCTGTTAAAGACAGAGTCATGGACACTGAATTTATTTGGAAACCCAGAAAGGTTACCCTTGTCTGAGGAATCAATGAACTTTTTGGTAAATTGATCCACCAACCATGATCTTGAAGAAACAACACAAGTCGATTTGTATGAAATTCTGCTAAATGTAAAGACTGAGCAAGTACCAAGATATCGTCCAAATAAGGAAATACCACAATACCCTGTTCTCTGATTACAGACAGAAGGGCACCGAGAACCTTTGTAAAAATTCTTGGAGCTGTAGCAAGGCCAAACGGCAGAGCCACAAACTGGTAATGTTTGTCCAGAAAAGAGAATCTCAGGAACCGATAATGATCCGGATGAATCGGAATATGCAGATATGCATCCTGTAAATCTATTGTGGACATATAATTCCCTTGCTGAACAAAAGGCAAAATAGTCCT
Organism: Bombina bombina; assembly: GCF_027579735.1. Lineage (NCBI taxonomy): Eukaryota > Metazoa > Chordata > Amphibia > Anura > Bombinatoridae > Bombina > Bombina bombina. The sequence goes on along the minus strand of NC_069500.1, from coordinate 396,749,219 downwards.
TACAGTTACCACCTTACATAACGATTCAATATTTTTAGATCCAGAACTGGTCTGAAGGAATTCTCCTTCTTTGGTACAATGAAGAGATTTGAATAAAACCCCATCCCCTGTTCCTGAACTGGAACTGGCATAATTACTCCAGTTAACTCTAGATCTGAAACACAATTCAGAAATGCTTGAGCTTTTACTGGATTTACTGGGAAAGAAAAAAATCTCTTTGCAGGAGGTCTCATCTTGAAACCAATTCTGTACCCTTCTGAAACAATGTTCTGAATCCAAAGATTGTGAACAGAATTGATCCAAATTTCTTTGAAAAAACGTAACCTGCCCCCTACCAGCTGAGCTGGAATGAGGGCCGCACCTTCATGTGGACTTAGAAGCAGGCCTTGCCTTTCTGGCTGGCTTGGATTTATTCCAGATTGGAGATGGTTTCCAAACTGAAACTGCTCCTGAGGATGAAGGATCAGGTTTTTGTTCTTTGTTGAAATGAAAGGAACGAAAACGATTATTAGCTCTGTTTTTACCCTTAGATTTTTTATCCTGTGGTAAAAAAGTTCCTTTCCCACCAGTAACAGTTGAAATAATAGAATCCAACTGAGAACCAAAGAATTTGTTACCCTGGAAAGAAATGGAAAGTAGAGTTGATTTAGAAGCCATATCAGCAATCCAAGTCATAAAGCTCTTCTAGCTAAAATAGCTAGAGACATAAACCTGACATCAACTCTGATAATATCAAAGATGGCATCACAGATAAAATTATTAGCATGCTGAAGAAGAATAATAATATCATGAGAATCATGATGTGTTACTTGTTGCGCTAAGGTTTCCAACCAAAAAGTTGAAGCTGCAGCAACATCAGCCAAAGATATAGCAGGTCTAAGAAGATTACCTGAACACAGATAAGCTTTTCTTAGAAAGGACTCAATTTTCCTATCTAAAGGATCCTTAAACGAAGTACCATCTGATGTAGGAATAGTAGTACGTTTAGCAAGGGTAGAAATAGCCCCATCAACTTTAGGGATTTTGTCCCAAAATTCTAATCTGTCAGACGGCACAGGATATAATTGCTTAAAACGTTTAGAGGGAGTAAATGAATTACCCAATTTATCCCATTCTTTGGAAATTACTGCAGAAATAGCATTAGGAACAGGAAAAACTTCTGGAATAACCACAGGAGATTTAAATACCTTATCCAAACGTTTAGAATTAGTATCAAGAGGACCAGAATCCTCTATTTCTAAAGCAATTAGAACTTCTTTAAGTAAAGAACGAATAAATTCCATTTTAAATAAATATGAAGATTTATCAGCATCAACCTCTGAGACAGAATCCTCTGAACCAGAAGAGTTATCAGAATCAGAATGATGATGTTCATTTAAAAATTCATCTGTAGGGAGAGAAGTTTTAAAAGATTTTTTTACGTTTACTAGAAGGAGAAATAACAGACATAGCCTTCTTTATGGATTCAGAAACAAAATCTCTTATGTTATCAGGAACATTCTGCACCTTAGATGTTGAAGGAACTGCAACAGGCAATGGTACTTTACTAAAGGAAATATTATCTGCTTTAACAAGTTTGTCATGACAATCAATACAAACAACAGCTGGAGAAATAGCTACCAAAAGTTTACAGCAGATACACTTAGCTTTGGTAGATCCAGCACTAGACAGCGATTTTCCTGTAGTATCTTCTGACTCAGATGCAATGTGAGACATCTTGCAATATGTAAGAGAAAAAACAACAACATATAAAGCAAAATTGATCAAATTCCTTAAATGACAGTTTCAGGAATGGGAAAAAATGCCAAAAAACAAGCTTCTAGCAACCAGAAGCAATGAAAAATGAGACTTAAATAATGTGGAGATAAAAGCGACGCCCATATTTTTTAGCGCCAAAAAGACGCCCACATCATTTGGCGCCTAAATGCTTTTTGGCGCCAAAATGACGCCACATCCGGAACGCCGACATTTTTGGCGCAAAATAACGTCAAAAAATGACGCAACTTCCGGCGACACGTATGACGCCAGAAACGGAAAATAATTTTTGCGCCAAAAAAGTCCGCGCCAAGAATGACGCAATAAAATGAAGCATTTTCAGCCCCCGCGAGCCTAACAGCCCACAGGGAAAAAAATCAAATTTTTGAAGGTAAGAAAAAATGATTAAATCAAATGCATTATCCCAAATATGAAACTGACTGTCTGAAAATAAGGAAAGTTGAACATTCTGAGTCAAGGCAAATAAATGTTTGAATACATATATTTAGAACTTTATAAACAAAGTGCCCAACCATAGCTTAGAGTGTCACAGAAAATAAGACTTACTTACCCCAGGACACTCATCTACATGTTTGTAGAAAGCCAAACCAGTACTGAAACGAGAATCAGCAGAGGTAATGGTATATATAAGAGTATATCGTCGATCTGAAAAGGGAGGTAAGAGATGAATCTCTACGACCGATAACAGAGAACCTATGAAATAGACCCCGTAGAAGGAGATCACTGCATTCAAATAGGCAATACTCTCCTCACATCCCTCTGACATTCACTGCACGCTGAGAGGAAAACCGGGCTCCAACTTGCTGCGGAGCGCATATCAACATAGAATCTAGCACAAACTTACTTCACCACCTCCATCGGAGGCAAAGTTTGTAAAACTGAATTGTGGGTGTGGTGAGGGGTGTATTTGTAGGCATTTTGAGGTTTGGGAAACTTTGCCCCTCCTGGTAGGAATGTATATCCCATACGTCACTAGCTCATGGACTCTTGCTAATTACATGAAAGAAAAGGTTCCTTTCCCCCCAGTAACAGTTGAAATGATAGAATCCAACTGTGAACCAAATAATGTATTACCTTGGAAAGAAAGAGAAAGCAATGTTGACTTAGAAGTCATATCTGCATTCCAAGATTTAAGCCATAAAGCTCTTCTAGCTAAAATAGTTAAAGACATATACCTGACATCAATTCTAATGATATAAAAAACAGAATTTATGTTTACCTGATAAATTACTTTCTCCAACGGTGTGTCCGGTCCACGGCGTCATCCTTACTTGTGGGATATTCTCCTCCCCAACAGGAAATGGCAAAGAGCCCAGCAAAGCTGGTCACATGATCCCTCCTAGGCTCCGCCTACCCCAGTCATTCGACCGACGTTAAGGAGGAATATTTGCATAGGAGAAACCATATGGTACCGTGGTGACTGTAGTTAAAGAAAATAAATTATCAGACCTGATTAAAAAAACCAGGGCGGGCCGTGGACCGGACACACCGTTGGAGAAAGTAATTTATCAGGTAAACATAAATTCTGTTTTCTCCAACATAGGTGTGTCCGGTCCACGGCGTCATCCTTACTTGTGGGAACCAATACCAAAGCTTTAGGACACGGATGAAGGGAGGGAGCAAATCAGGTCACCTAAATGGAAGGCACCACGGCTTGCAAAACCTTTCTCCCAAAAATAGCCTCAGAAGAAGCAAAAGTATCAAACTTGTAAAATTTGGTAAAAGTGTGCAGTGAAGACCAAGTCGCTGCCCTACATATCTGATCAACAGAAGCCTCGTTCTTGAAGGCCCATGTGGAAGCCACAGCCCTAGTGGAATGAGCTGTGATTCTTTCTGGAGGCTGCCGTCCGGCAGTCTCGTAAGCCAATCTGATGATGCTTTTAATCCAAAAAGAGAGAGAGGTAGAAGTTGCTTTTTGACCTCTCCTTTTACCAGAATAAACAACAAACAAGGAAGATGTTTGTCTAAAATCTTTTGTAGCATCTAAATAGAATTTTAGAGCGCGAACAACATCCAAATTGTGCAACAAACGTTCCTTCTTTGAAACTGGTTTCGGACACAGAGAAGGTACGATAATCTCCTGGTTAATGTTTTTGTTAGAAACAACTTTTGGAAGAAAACCAGGTTTAGTACGTAAAACCAAATGACGCCTTCAGAAAGTCTTTTCTAAGTATCAGAGCTCCTCACACATGCGACTGCATGCCATGCCTCTCAAAAACAAGTGCGCCACACCGGCGCGAAAATGAGGCTCTGCTTATGCTTTGGGAAAGCCCCTAAGGAATAAGGTGTCTAATACAGTGCCTGCCGATATTCTTATATCAAAATACCCAGATAAAATGATTCCTCAAGGCTAAATATGTGTTAATAATGAATCGATTTAGCCCAGAAAAGTCTACAGTCTTAATAAGCCCTTGTGAAGCCCTTATTTACGATCGTAATAAACATGGCTTACCGGATCCCATAGGGAAAATGACAGCTTCCAGCATTACAACGTCTTGTTAGAATGTGTCATACCTCAAGCAGCAAGAGACTGCATACTGTTCCCCCAACTGAAGTTAATTGCTCTCAACAGTCCTGTGTGGAACAGCCATGGATTTTAGTTACGGTTGCTAAAATCATTTTCCTCATACAAACAGAAATCTTCATCTCTTTTCTGTTTCTGAGTAAATAGTACATACCAGCACTATTTCAAAATAACAAACTCTTGATTGAATAATAAAAACTACAGTTAAACACTAAAAAACTCTAAGCCATCTCCGTGGAGATGTTGCCTGTACAACGGCAAAGAGAATGACTGGGGTAGGCGGAGCCTAGGAGGGATCATGTGACCAGCTTTGCTGGGCTCTTTGCCATTTCCTGTTGGGGAGGAGAATATCCCACAAGTAAGGATGACGCCGTGGACCGGACACACCTATGTTGGAGAAAATGGCATCACAAACAAAGTTATTAGCATGTTGAAGAAATTTAACAATGCTATAAGCATTATGGTCTGACACTTGTTGCGCTAAAGCCTCCAACCAGAAAGTGGAAGCTGCAGCAACATCAGCCAAAGAAATAGCAGGTCTAAGAAGATTACCTGAACATAAATAAATAAGCTCTCCTTAGTAAGGATTCAAGCTTCCTATCTAAAGGATCCTTAAAGGAAGTACTGTCCGCCGTAGGAATAGTAGTACGTTTAGCAAGAGTAGAGATAGCCCCATCAACTTTATGGATTTTGTCCCAAAATTCTAATCTATCAGATGGCACAGGGTACAATTTCTTAAACCTTGGAGAAGGAGTAAATGAAGTAACCTGACTATTCCATTCCCTAGAAATTACTTCTGAAATAGCATCAGGAACTGGAATAACTACATAAGGTTTAAAAACCGAATTTAAACGCTTAGTAGATTTAGTATCAAGAGGACTAGACTCCTCCATATCTAATGCAATCAACACTTCTTTAAGTAAAGAACGAATAAAGATTTATCAGTGTCAATATCTGAAGCAGAATCTTCTGAACCAGAAAGATCCTCATCAGAAACAGATAAGTCAGAATGATGGCGGTCACTTAAAAATTAATCTGAAATATGAGAAGTTTTAAAAAACCTTTTACGTTTGCTGGAAGGAGGAATAACAGACAGAGCCTTCCTAAAAGAATTAGAAACAAATTCTTTTACATTAACAGGGACATCCTGAACATTAGATGTTGAAGGAAAAACAACAGGTAAAGGATTATTACTAATGGAGACATTATCTGCGTTAGAAAGTTTATCATGACAACTAACACAAACTACAGCCGGAGGAACAGTTACCAAAAGTTTACAACAAATGCACTTAAATGCACTTTGGTAGAACCAGCATCAGGCAGCGTCTTTCCAGAAGTAGATTCTGATCCAGGGTATTCAGGAATGGGAAAAAATGCAAAATAAACAAGCCTCCAGCAACCAGAAGCAATGAAAAAGTGAGACTTAAATAATGTGAAAAAAGGTGGAGACAAGTATGACGCCCATATTTTTTGGTGCCAAGAATGACGCCCGCATTATTGGCGCCAAGTACAACGCCCATATTTTTTGGCGCCAAGTATGACGCCACATCCTCTGGCGCCAAAACGCCGCCCACATTTTTTGGCGCAAAAAAATGTCTGTAACACACATACGTCAAAAAATGACGCAACCACGAACAAACTTCCGGCGTCAACTATGGCGCCGGAAATGACAAAATTTTGCGCCAAAAAAGTTTATATTTACATATAAAGAATGACGCAATTAATTGAAGCATTTTCTGCCCCCGCGAGCCTAACAGCCCGCAGGGAAAAAAGTCAATTGAAAATTTTTAAGGTAAGAAAAAAAATATTCATATGCATTATCCCAAATAATGAAACTGACAGTCTGAATGAAGGAATACTGATTATCCTGAATCATGGCAAATATAAGTTTAAACACATATATTTAGAACTTTACATATAAAGTGCCCAACCATAGCTTAGAGTGTCATAAATAAAATAAGACTTACTTACCCTAAGACACTCATCTACATATAGTAGATAGCCAAACCAGTACTGAAACGAGAATCAGTAGAGGTAATGGTATATAAGAGTATATCGTCGATCTGAAAAGGGAGGTAGGAGAAGAAATCTCTACGACCGATAACAGAGAACCTATGAAATAGATTCCCTAGAGGAAGACCATTGTATTCAAATAGGCAATACTCTCTTCACATCCCTCTTTCATTCACTGCACTCCGAGAGGAAAACCGGGCTTCAGCCTGCTGCGAAGCGCATATCAACGTAGAATCTAGCACAAACTTCACCACCTCAAAGTTTGTAAAACTGAATTGTGGGTGTGGTGAGGGGTGTATTTATAGGCATTTTGAGGTTTGGGAAACTTTGCCCCTCCTGGTAGGAATGTATATCCCATACGTCACTAGCTCATGGACTCTTACTAATTACATGAAAGAAACATGCTTTCAACATTAATCTTCATAATATCAAACACAGCATCAAAACAAAAAAAAAACAAACCAATTTTGAGTAAACCCAAAAGATTTTCACTAGCAAAGTCATCAGAACACTGTTATAAAACACTAGATAACCAGCAAGTTGACGCAGCAGCCACATCAGCAATATAAATAGTTGGCTTGAGCAAATACCCTGCTTGTAAAAAAAAAAGGCCCTTCTTTGAAAAGACTCTAAATTTCTCTCCAAGGGGTCTTTAAAAGAAGTAGTGTCTTCTAAAGTAATAGAAGTTTAACCAGAGTGGAAATTACTCCATCAAATTTGGGAACAGTTTCCCACAATTCGACATTATCAGTAGGTAAAGTATATAGCTTTTCAAACCTTGCAGAAGGATTTAATTAACTACCTGGTTTAGACCATTCCCTCGAAATCATGTCAGAAAAAAGTACCAGGAATAGGAAAACCTCAGGAAGATTAACAACAGTCTTGAAAACTGATTTAAACAATTTCAAAGCATATCAGAATCTTAAGAATCTTTAACCCCTAAGGTAAATAAGACCTCATTTAAAAGAGAATGAATATGTTTGACTTTAAAACAAAAAAAAAAAGAGGAAATATTAGGTTCAACATCAGTTGAAGATTCCTCATCACCAGAGGAAATTTCACCATCTGTGGACTTAACAGTATCGCTAGGTTTTAGGGCATATAGAACTTGTAGACAGCAAAATCTGAACTGACCTTTTACACTTGTTTGAAGGCGGGAGAGCAGCCAGCACCTCAGAAAATGCAGCCTTGATATAATTTTCACATTAGGCAAAACATTAATAATATTCTACTTTAATGAAAACAAAAGGTGCATTAATACCCACAGAAACAGCATTAGGTTGTTCTGATTGCATTAATAATTTCAAACCGGAGTCACATAAATGAGCTGGAGAAGGTACTTTAGCTTTTTTACAATGAGCACACCTAATAATATAAAGGTGTTCAGGAGACTCAGTTTCTAGGGTAAATTTAGGGAAAGAATCACATATTTTCATTATAGCATTAGACAAAGCAATGCAGCAAACACTATAAACCCCTAAAAAAGCTCTTAAGGAATGGAAATCCCTTACCTCCTTCTAAGAAGCTTTTAGAATAAACTCAGAGGTACAATGTGAAAGTGTACCTGTGATGTGAGTAACTATAAGAAGACTAAAGGGACATTGCTAACCAGACAAGCGTTAACCCGCCGCGTGTAACTTCAATGTGCATAAACCTAAAAGCTGACAGACTAAATTTAAAATAACCATGCTAAAAAAGTCAACAAGTGCAAACAGCAAGGGGAGCAATGAAAAGGACAGTCGTCCACCAACAAATAAGCAGCAGACAGCAAAACCACTACTGAAACATTTCAGCAGAGGTTATGGAAAAGGAGTAGATTGTAGATCTATAAAGAGAGGCACAAGACAAGTCCCTGTAACTAATTATGGAAGGTTTATTAAAAAAATTCCCATAAGATGAAAAAACATAATTTATGTAAGAACTTACCTGATAAAATCATTTATTTCATATTGGCATTAGTCCATAAGCTAGTGACGTATGGGATATACAATCCTACCAGGAGGGGCAAAGTTTCCCAAACCTCAAAATGCCTATAAATACACCCCTCACCACAGCCACAATTCAGTTTAACGAATAGCCAAGTAGTGGGGTGATAAAGAAAGGAGTAGAAAAGCATACAAAAAGAGGAACTGAAAAAATAATTGTGCTTTTATACAAAAAACATAACTACCAAAAAAGGTGTGGCCTCATGGACTCTTGCCAATATGAAATAAATGTATTTATCAGGTAAGTTCTTACATAAATTATGTTTTCTTTCATGTAATTGGAAAGAGTCCATGAGCTAGTGACGTATTGGATAAAAATACCAAAGATGTGGAAATCCACAGAAAAGTCACTAGAAAGGGAGGGATAAAATAACATTTATTTCCACTGAGAAATTAAATACACACAATAAAAAAGTTTTCCTTGAAAACACATAAATAAAAAGCAGTAGAATCAAACAAACAGCTGCCTGAAGAACTTTTTCTACCAAAGACTGCTTCAGAAGGAGCAGATACATCAAAATGGTAAAAACAATAAAAGTATGCAAAGATGACTAAATTACTGATTTGCAAATTTGATCAACCTAAGCTTCATTCTGAAAAAGCCCAAGAAATTGCGACTGAACTTAGTAGAATGAGCTGTAAAACTCTGAGGCGAGCCTGCCCTGCCTCGTAATAAGCCTTGAAAAACAAAATCAGGATGCCAAAGAAATGGAAGAGGCTTCCTAACCTTTTCTGGAACCAGAAAAACAGCAGATAGACTAGAAGTCTTCTGAAATCCTAGTAACTTCGATATAGAATTATAAAGTTCTTACCACATCCAAAGGATGTAAAGAACTCTCAAAGAATTCTTTAGGATTAGGACACAAAGGAGGAACAACAATTTCTCTACTAATGTTGTTCAAATTCACAACCTTAGGGAAAAAAAAGAAGTACACAAAACAACTTATCTAGATGAAAAAAATCAGATAAGAAGACAAACAAGAGAGAGCTGATAAATCAGAAACTCTTGTAGCAGAAGAGATAATCAAAAGAAAAACCACTTTCCAAGAAAGTAGATAATCTTCAAACCAAATAAGACTCCAAAAAGGAGAAATTATTAAATGAACAGGCTTGATACCAACCAAAGCCTGAACAAAACAGTGAATATCAGGAAGTTTAAAAAATCTTTCTAGAAAATAAGACAGAAAGAACAGAGATTTGAAAAAGGTTGCAGATAAACATCCAATTTATCCTGAAAAACTGTAAAATCCTAGGAATTCTAAAAGAATGCCAAGAGAATTTATGAGAACACTATAAAATATATGTTTTCCAAACCTGATAATACATGTTCCTTGAAACAGACTCATAAGCCTGCAACATAGCGATACAAAATAAGTCAGAGAAACCTCTATGACTAAACATTCTTCATTTCCATACCCCCAAATTAGTTATTTTAGATCCTGATGAAAAAATAGTTCCTAGAACAAGAGAGCTGGCCAAAGAGAAAGCGGCCAAGGATGGCAACTTGGACATCTGAACAAGATCCACATACCAAACCTGTAAGGCCATGCTGATGCTATCATAAACACATGACACTGTTCCAATATGATCTTGGAAATCACCTTTGGAAGAAAAAAACAGAGGCGGAAGGATGTAGTCAGGTTGCAAAACCAAGACACTGCTAATGCATCCACCACCTCCACCTGAGGATCCCTGGACCTGAAAAGGTACCTGGGAAATTGAGAAAACACATCTGTATAGAGACGCCACTCTCCCGGATGTAAAGTCTGACGGCTGAGATAATCCACCTCCCAAATGTCTAAAATCATAGAAAATAAACAGGAGATGAATTCCATCTAAGAACGTATTCAAGATACTTCTTAATTTCTTAAGGAACTACGAGTCCCTATTGTTGATTGACATATGCCACAGTTGTGATATTGTCTGTCTGAAAGCAAAAAATAAAAAAAGTTCTCTCTTAAAAGAGACAAAGCCTGAAAGAGCTCTGAAAAAAATAGCGCAGAGTTCTAAAATATCGATTGGAAACCTCGACTCTTGATGTTTCCAAACCCCTTGTGCTCTCAAAGACCCTCAGACAGCTCCCCAACCTGTAAAACTTGCATCCATTAAGAATACAGTCCAGGAAGGAAGAACAAAAGGAGGCCCACTGAATAGAATGATAGACTAATCACCAAAACAGAGAGAGAAGAGTGTTGGGATTTAAAAATATCAACTATGATATCTAAAAACAATCCCTGTATCATTGATTCAGTATGCAAAGCAATAAGAGATCTCAGATGAAAACTGAGCAAAGGGAACCACACCTGATGCCGCAGTTATGAGACCTAAAACTTCTATGTACATAGCCACTGAAAGAAATGTTCTAGACTGTAAGTTAGACAGGCTAACGCCACTTACAAATGACTTTTGGCAGTGAAAGACAAAGACATCAACACAGAATCCAACTAGAAACCCAAAAAGAAGTGACTCTTGACTGAGGAATCACAAAACTCTTAGGTAAATTAAATCCTCTAACCATGTCTTGAAGAAACAAAAAACTTAGTTGATTCATGAGGGATTCCACAAAAAAGTCCATATATTTGAATACTGCTCTTTCATATGTATGTATTGGATACTTGTAAAGCACATCTAATCCCCCGTAAGGGACTGAAGATGCTGCTCATTTTAACGACCTCGGAATGATTGAACGCTGAATGGACCTCGCTGGAAATCGAACCCGCAACCCTCAAGTTGCTACAGAGCGCAGCCACAGTGCATTAGCATGCTGAGCTATCTGTCTGGCTTTAATAAAAGAAAAGATTAAGCTAATACCAAGATACCATCTAAATAGGGAAGCACCACAAAACCCTACTGTCTGAAGACAGAAGAAGGGCACCAAGAACCTTTGAAAAGATTCATAAAACTGTCACTAAACCAAATGGAGAAGCGAAAAATGGTAAAGCTTAAAAGGAAAATTTCAGAATTCACAAGTGGTATGATTGAAGTAAAATATGAGGATAAACATCCTGAAAAATGGAGTGGACATGTAATGACCTTAACAAAAAGGCATAATAGTTCTTATAACCTTCAACTTAAAAGTTGAGACTCTAACAAAACAATATTAAAGTCTTCAGATCCAAGAATGGACTGAATAAACCTTCCTTCTTAGGGACAAAGAATAGAATTGAATAGAAACCCAAATCCTGTTCCTGCAAAAAGAACTGGCATAATCACTCCTGAAAAAAATTAACAGAGTGTACTAAGACAGAAAGATTCTTCCCATAGAAAGTCTCATTCTAAAAATCTATTCAAACCCTAAGAATAATATAGAATTTGAAATGAGTTCATCCAATAACAATTTAATCTGCCTCCCACCAGAAGGACTGGTTTGAGAACCGCACCTTCATGCAGTCTAATAACTAGTAATTATATAGCGCTTTTCTCCCAGAAGGATACAAAAAAATGCTTCTTCAGTGCTTACACTTGAGTTAACCAAATTAGCAGCTGATAAAAACAGTAGTTATTATTACCCAAATAAATGGTACACAATAAATTGACCTCAAAGGCCAAAGGGCTGAATTAACCCTGCCGGGAAATGAATCTATGACCCTTAGATCTAGAACAAGTGATTGTAGTCAGGACATTCACCAACTGATCTACATCACCGGACTTAAAAGTAGGGCAGAAAAAACTCTAAACCTCCAGAAATAGTGGAGATAATAGAAATAAAAAAGTATTATCCTAACAAGATAGACATAATAAAATATATTTGAAATCATAATAATAGATATAGTAAACATAATTAAATGAAGACATCTAAAGTAAATAAAAAGAATCTGAATCTGAAACTGCTTATGCTAACTGTTTAACAAAGGTTGAGAGAACAGTAATGTCAGCCACAGATAAAGCTGAACTAAAAATATAAACAGTACGTAAATATGCTCTACTAAGGTTATATTCAAATTCTAAAGAATCGTGAAAACAAGTATCAATTTCCTTTAGAAATAATAGTACAGTCCCAAGAGGGAATCAGAATAAACATCCTTTAGAATACAATACAGATAGTATATTGAATAGGAAAAAACTTCAAAACGCAAAAATTTTAAATTCCAGATTTGAAAAAGATTATTAACATAGTTAAAGGGACAGTCAGGTCCAAAAAAAACTTTCATGATTTAAATAGGGCATGCAATTTTAAACAACTTCCCAATTTACTTTTATCACCAATTTTGCTTTGTTCTCTTGGTATTCTTATTTGAAAGCTAAACCTAGGAGGTTCATATGCTAATTTCTTAGACCTTGAAGACTGCCTATAATCTGAATGCATTTTGACCACTAGAGGGCATTAGTTGACATGTTTCATCTAGATAACATTGAGCTCATGCACGTAAAGTGACCTATGAGTGAGCACTGATTGGCTAAACTGCATGTCTGTCAAAAGAACTAAAATAAGGGGGCAGTCTGCTGAGGCTTAGATACAAGATAATTACAGAGGTAAAACGTGTATTATTATAAATGTGTTGGATATGCAAAACTGGGGAATGGGTAATAAAGGGATTATCTTTCTTTTTAAACAACAAAAATTCTGGTGTTGACTGTCCCTTTAATAGGGGCACTAGACTCCTAAAAGCTATAAATAGAAAATATCCTTAACAAAGAACAAAAAAATGTTCAAATGAAAAATAAGGAGAATTTTAACAAACTGTCTGATACAGGATCCTTTGAGCCAAAGAAACCTTCATCAGTAGAATAAACTAAAATATGCTGTCGGTCAGAAAAAAATAAATATAAATTTTAACAATTTTGAACAGACCTGTTAAGTTTACTTAAAGGCATAATAGCAGTCATAACCTTTTATGAAATAAGCAACAACATGTGATGTTTGCAGATGAAATCAAGTACATGAACTGAATATGTAAAAAACAGTAAATGTTATTGTACATGTAGAAACATTGCTAGCATAAAACAAGCTAAATGCCACATAATTGAGCTGAATAAATAACAGCTTAAAAAATGAAAAGAACACACTTTGTAGAATTGTGTTCCAGGGCATCATAGTTTCCACAGTAACATCAGAGTCAGGATCAGAATGAGACATCTTGCAAAATGTAACAGAAAAAGAAAAATAACATTAGGCAAAACATTAAATTTCCACAATGTAACAGTTTCAGTAGAGAAAAACAAAAGCAGGCATAATAGCTTTTAAGGTTCATGAAAACATTGAGCAATAGAGGGGTAAAATAACAAAAATTTGGCGCAAGAATGACATTACGCAAAATGAAGTTAAAATTTTTTGGCACAAAACTAACACCAGGAGTGCGATGAGGTAACCAGAGAGGAGGAGAGTAGGTCGTCATGAGCAGAGCGAAGGGGACGGGATGGAGAGTATCTGGAGACAAGGTCTGAGATATAGGAGGGAGCAGTGCAGTTGAGGGCTTTGTATGTCAGAGTGAGAATTTTGTGTTTGATCCTAGAGGCAAGAGGAAGCCAGTAAAGGGATTGGCAGAGAGGTGCAGCAGATGAAGAGCGACATGTAAGGAAGATTAGTCTGGCAGAGGCATTCATTTTGGATTGTAAAGGAGCTAGGCGGCAGGTGGGGAGAACAGAGAGGACAGAGTTGCAGTAATCGAAATAGGAAAGAATGAGTGGATTAAAATCTTAGTTGTGTCTTGTGTAAGGGTCTAATTTTAGCAATGTTTTTAAGGTGGAAGCGGCAGGCTTTAGCCAAGGGCTGAATGTGAGAAGTGAAAGAAAGATCTGAGTCAAATGTGACCCCGAGACATCGGGCATGCGGGGTAGGGGTAATAATGGAGTTGTCGACAGTTATAGAGAGATTGGAGGTGGAGATTTTTGAAGAAGGGGGGAAAATGAGGAGCTCAGTTTTGGAGAGATTTAGCTTGAGGTAGTGAGAGGACATCCAGGAAGAAATGTGCGAAAGACTGTTAGTGACACGGGTTAGCAAGGTTCTGGTGCAGAGAAGTAGATTTGGGTGTCGTTGGCATACAAATGATATTGGAAACCGTGGGACTTTATTAGAGAACCTAGTGATGACGTGCAGATTGAGAAGAGAAGGGGACCGAGGACAGAGGCTTGCGGTACTCCGACAGAAAGTGGTGACGAGGCAGAGGAGGCCCCAGAGAAGGCTACACTAAAGGTACGGTTTAACAGGTAGGGAGAGAACCACGAAAGGGCTGTGTCACAGATGCCAAAGGATTGGAGGGTTTGGAGCAAAAGAGGGTGGTCAACAGTGTCAAAGACTGCGGACAGATCAAGAAGGATAAGCAGAGAGAAGTGGCCTTTTGAATTTGCTGTAAGTAGGTCGTTGGTAACCTTAATAGCTATCTCTGTGGAGTGATGGGAACGAAATCCAGATTGCAGTGGGTCAAGAAGGGAGTTTAACATAAGGAAATGGGATAGGCATTCAGGAAATGACAACAAACGCGATTTTGCACCAAAACAACTAGCTTCAACAAAAATGCAGGAAATTACGAAATTTGCACCATCTAAGGTGCAATTTCGCGCCAAAAAATTTTGCACCAAAAATAACGCAATAAAAAACAAATTATGCTTACCTGATAATTTTCTTTTCTTCTGATGGAAAGAGTCCATAGCTGCATTCATAACTTTTGGGAATTCAGAACCTGGCCACCAGGAGGAGGCAAAGACAACCCAGCCAAATGCTTAAATACTCCCCCCACTCCCCTCATCCCCCAGTCATTCTTCTGAGGAACAAGGAACAGTAGAAGAAATATTAGGTTGAAAGGTGCCAGAAGAATATAAGGACGCCGCACATAAAATAAAGGGTGGGGAGCTGTGGACTCTTTACATCAGAAGAAAAGGAAATTATCAGGTAACCATAATTTATGTTTTTCTTCTTAAATGGAAAGAATCCACAGCTGCATTCATTACTTTTGGGAAAACAATACCCAAGCTATAGAGGACACTGAATGCCAAGACGGGAGGGTACAATAGGCAGCCCATACGGAGGGCACCAGGTCTGAACCTCTACCCAATAAAAAAAAAACAGCTTCGTCCGAAGCCGAGAAAATTTTAAGAGGAAAAGCCCCAATGACCCTAGAACATTTTGCCAATTAATTTCTATAATCTTTAAATGAACTTTTGTTTTTCTTTCATTCTTTAAAAATGTTTTAATTTTCCTGAAATATTTTCAAAGTATCCATGTAGACGTAATCCAAAAATATTTGGCTAAATATGAAATACACAAAGACTACAATGAAGGGAATTACTCTGTACTCAAAAAAACAAATGTATTCCAAACAGGAAATTGTAAAACTGTAAGTACAGAGATGAAGAGAATAAAAAAAAAATGCTTACCTGATAAATTTATTTAATGGTGGTGATAGTCCATGATCCATTACGTATTTGATTCATTTCCAGGCCACTAGGAGAAGGCAAAGTTTCCCAGACCTCTTAAGAGCACTTCATCCCTACCACCTCACTGTTATGCCAATTATACATATAGCCAAGCAAGGAGAATAGAAGAAAAAGGTAGGAAAATACAAAGCAGGGGAAATAGAGGTGCAAATAGGAACCATGACCAAACAAAATAAAAATAAAAAAAATGTAATTATAAAAACCTTTGGTGAGGCTAGTGGACTCTCGCCACCATGAAATAAATTAATTTATCAGGTAAGCATACATTTTGTTTTCTTTCATATGGTGGCGAGTGTCCACGATCCATTACAAATGTGAACTGATACTAAAGCTGTGGAGTACACAAGTACTTATGGGCAGGATAAAGATGAAAATAAAAAAGGCCGCAATCTATTTTCCAGACACTGCTAACTAGAGGACTTTCCTACCAAAGGCCGCTTCAGAAGAAGAAAAACATCAAAATGGTAAAAAAAAAACACCACAAAAAAAGTTTCTACCTTGCAAATCTGCTCTACTAAATCCTCATTCTTAAAAGCCCAAAAAGTAGAGACAGATCTAGTGGAATGAGCTGCGATACATTTTGGAAGAGACTTACCTACCTCCAAGTAAGCCTTTCAATGGACCTAAGACATGAATAAAAATACTAGAATAATGTCTAAATTATTTTTTAGCCTTAAGTAAAACATTAAAGCCCTAATCCCAACTTTTGGCAAGAAATCATATTTAGTCCTCAAAACTGCCTTATCTTGGTGAAAAACAAGATAGGGAGGTTCAAAAGAAAGAGCTGTCAATTCAGATACTCTCCTAGCAGAAGAAATTGCTAGTAAAAACAAAACATTCCAAGAAAGAAATTTTATGTCCAGGCAATGAATGCATTGGTTAAAAAGGAGGAATCTGCTAAATTCTAAAAGCCAAATTCAAATCCCATGGGAGGAGAAACTGTTTTGATCACACAATGAATTCTAGCTAAAGCCTGAACAAAATTCTGAATATATTTTAGTTTTGCAATCTTTTTGCGATACAAAGAAAATGTTGAAATCGGACCTATTAGAGAGCTGCCAGATTAACCTTTATTCAATCCCACTTGTAAAGATTGAAGAATCCTATGAATCCTAAAAGAATGCCAACTGAAGCTATTCTTTTCACACTACACTAGAAAAGTTTTCCAAATGTTGTGATACATTTTTCTAGTAACAGGTTTTCTGGCTTGGATTAAAGTTTCACCTCATCAGAGAAACCTCTTTGCTGAAGAACCAGACGTTCAATCTCTAAGCCTTCAAGTTGTGAGACTCGAGATCTTGATGATAAAAGGGACCTTGTTAAAGAAGATTTTGTCTTAGAAGAAGAGGCTAAGGAGGACAACATGACATCAGAATTCAATCTGCATATCAAATTATTTGAGGCCAAGCAGGAGCAATCAAGATTACTGATAATTTTTCGTGTTTGTTCACCCTGGACAAAAGAGCTATTGGTGCAAAAATTTAAGCCAGATGAAAAGACCATGGGACTGCTAGAGCATCCACTGACTTTGCTTGTGGATCCCTAAGATCTCGCAATATATGTGAAGTTTGTTGTTCAAAACAAGAGGCCATCAGATCTATCTCTGGAAGACCCCATAGATCTACTATATGATATACACTTTCGGATGCAGAGACCATTCTCCAGGAAGAGACGACTGACTACTCATAATCTGCTTCCCAATTCCTCACCCCTGGGATGTGGATAGTAGATGTCATGCAACAATACTTTGCCCAGGACAAGATTTCCTGAAGGATGAATTTGTTCTCTATCTACCAAGTTAGAGAAAGTTTTAGAAGATGAAATCAAAAGGATCATTTAAGATAGCTAAGTATTGTCACTGCACCACTGACAAAGCATACATAACGGATGAGGTCTCATATGGAGTCAAGCAAATGGAATTGCATCTGATGCAGCAATCATCAGACCTAGAACTTCCATATATAGAGCTACAGAAGGATTGGATACAGACTGAAGTTTCACACATGTTTATAGTTTTCATCGTCTTTGATCCGTTAGAGAAAGGCTCATTGACATGGAGTCTATTATGATTCTGGTCTGAGGAGATAGAGAACTCTTCGGAATGTTGATTTTCAAACCATGATTGCGGAGAAACAATACATTTGTTGGTATGAGATACAGCTAAAGATAAATTGCCAAAAAAAAGACCTTCAAGGACAAAAGCTGAATATCCACACCATATGTATAGGTTCAAAATGAGGAATCTGCATAAATTTTAAAACCAAATTAGGAGTTCATTGAGGAGAATCGCAGGCTTAATCCTGACTGAATGGGAGGGGTTACTGATGTTTGACCTTGTTCGCTGCTTGCCATTTCAGTGTGTACTGAATTTCTAATATGGTACAATAAAAACATAATTTATGCTTACCTGATAAATTCCTTTCTTCTGTTGTGTGATCAGTCCACGGGTCATCATTACTTCTGGGATATTATCTGCTCCCCTACAGGAAGTGCAAGAGGATTCACCCAGCAGAGTTGCTATATAGCTCCTCCCCTCTACGTCACCTCCAGTCATTCGACCAAAGACCAACGAGAAAGGAGAAACCAAGGGTGTAGTGGTGACTGAATTATAATTTAAAAAATATGTACCTGCCTTAAAAAAACAGGGCGGGCCGTGGACTGATCACACAACAGAAGAAAGGAATTTATCAGGTAAGCATAAATTATGTTTTCTTCTGTTATGTGTGATCAGTCCACGGGTCATCATTACTTCTGGGATACCAATACCAAAGCAAAAGTACACGGATGACGGGAGGGATAGGCAGGCTCATTATACAGAAGGAACCACTGCCTGAAGAACCTTTCTCCCAAAAATAGCCTCCGAAGAAGCAAAAGTGTCAAATTTGTAAAATTTGGAAAAAGTATGAAGCGAAGACCAAGTTGCAGCCTTGCAAATCTGTTCAACAGAGGCCTCATTCTTAAAGGCCCAAGTGGAAGCCACAGCTCTAGTGGAATGAGCTGTAATTCTTTCAGGAGGCTGCTGTCCAGCAGTCTCATAGGCTAAACGTATTATGCTACGAAGCCAAAAAGAGAGAGAGGTAGCAGAAGCTTTTTTGACCTCTCCTCTGTCCAGAATAAACGACAAACAGGGAAGAAGTTTGGCGAAAATCTTTAGTTGCCTGCAAGTAGAACTTGAGGGCACGAACTACATCCAGATTGTGTAGAAGACGTTCCTTCTTTGAAGAAGGATTTGGACACAAGGATGGAACAACAATCTCTTGATTGATATTCCTGTTAGTGACTACCTTAGGTAAGAACCCAGGTTTAGTACGCAGAACTACCTTGTCTGAGTGAAAGATCAGATAAGGAGAATCACAATGTAGGGCTGATAACTCAGAGACTCTTCGAGCCGAGGAAATAGCCATTAAAAATAGAACTTTCCAAGATAACAATTTTATATCAATGGAATGAAGGGGTTCAAACGGAACACCCTGTAAAACGTTAAGAACTAAGTTTAAACTCCATGGCGGAGCAACAGTTTTAAACACAGGCTTGATCCTAGTTAAAGCCTGACAAAAGGCCTGGATGTCTGAATTTTCTGACAGACGCCTGTGTAACAAGATGGACAGAGCTGAGATCTGTCCCTTTAATGAGCTAGCCGATAAACCCTTTTCTAAACCTTCTTGTAGAAAAGACAATATCCTAGGAATCCTAACCTTACTCCAGGAGTAATCTTTGGATTCACACCAGTATAGGTATTTACGCCATATTTTATGGTAAATCTTTCTGGTAACAGGCTTCCTAGCCTGTATCAGGGTATCAATAACCGACTCAGAAAAACCACGTTTTGATAAAATCAAGCGTTCAATTTCCAAGCAGTCAGCTTCAGAGAAGTTAGACTTTGATGTTTGAATGGACCCTGAATCAGAAGGTCCTGTCTTAGAGGTAGAGACCAAGGCGGACAGGATGACATGTCCACTAGATCTGCATACCAAGTCCTGCGCGGCCATGCAGGCGCTATTAGAATCACTGATGCTCTCTCCTGTTTGATTTTGGCAATCAATCGAGGAAGCAGTGGGAAGGGTGGAAACACATAAGCCATCCTGAAGTTCCAAGGTGCTGTCAAAGCATCTATCAGAACCGCTCCCGGATCCCTGGATCTGGATCCGTAGCGAGGAAGTTTGGCGTTCTGGCGAGACGCCATGAGATCTATCTCTGGTTTGCCCCAACGTTGAAGTATTTGGGCAAAGACCTCCGGATGAAGTTCCCACTCCCCCGGATGAAGAGTCTGGCGACTCAAGAAATCCGCCTCCCAGTTCTCCACTCCCGGGATGTGGATTGCTGACAGGTGGCAAGAGTGAGACTCTGCCCAGCGAATTATCTTTGATACTTCTATCATTGCTAGGGAGCTTCTTGTCCCTCCTTGATGGTTGATGTAAGCTACAGTCGTGATGTTGTCCGACCTGATGAACCCCCGAGTCTTTAACTGGGGCCAAGCTAGAAGGGCATTGAGAACTGCTCTCAATTCCAGAATGTTTATTGGCAGGAGACTTTCCTCCTGACTCCATTGTCCCTGAGCCTTCAGAGAATGCCAGACAGCGCCCCAACCTAGAAGGCTGGCGTCTGTTGTTACAATTGTCCAGTCCGGCCTGCTGAACGGCATCCCCCTGGACAGATGTGGCCGAGAAAGCCACCATAGAAGAGAGTTTCTGGTCTCTTGATCCAGATTCAGAGTGGGGGACAAATCTGAGTAATCCCCATTCCACTGACTCAGCATGCACAATTGCAGCGGTCTGAGATGTAGGCATGCAAAGGGAACTATGTCCATTGCTGCTACCATTAAGCCGATCACCGCCATGCATTGAGCTACTGACGGGAGTTGAATGGAATGAAGGACACGGCATGCATTTAGAAGCTTTGTTAATCTGTCTTCTGTCAGATAAATCTTCATTTCTACAGAATCTATAAGAGTCCCCAAGAATGGAACTCTTGTGAGAGGAAAGAGAGAACTCTTCTTTTCGTTCACTTTCCATCCATGCGACCTTAGAAATGCCAGAACTAACTCTGTATGAGACTTGGCAGTTTGAAAGCTTGAAGCTTGTATCAGAATGTCGTCTAGGTACGGAGCTACCGAAATTCCTCGCGGTCTTAGTACCGCCAGAAGGGCACCCAGAACCTTTGTAAAGATTCTTGGAGCCGTAGCCAATCCGAATGGAAGGGCTACAAACTGGTAATGCCTGTTTAAGAAGGCAAACCTTAGATACCGGTAATGATCTTTGTGAATCGGTATGTGAAGGTAAGCATCCTTTAAATCCACTGTGGTCATGTACTGACCCTCTTGGATCATGGGTAAGATTGTCCGAATAGTTTCCATTTTGAACGATGGAACTCTTAGGAATTTGTTTAGGATCTTTAAATCCAAGATTGGCCTGAAAGTTCCCTCTTTTTTGGGAACCACAAACAGGTTTGAGTAAAACCCTTGTCCTTGTTCCGACCGCGGAACCGGATGGATCACTCCCATTAATAATAGATCTTGTACACAGCGTAGAAACGCGTCCTTCTTTATTTGGTTTGTTGACAACCTTGACAGATGAAATCTCCCTCTTGGGGGAGAGAATTTGAAGTCTAGAAGGTATCCCTGAGATATGATCTCTAGCGCCCAGGGATCCTGGACATCTCTCGCCCAAGCCTGGGCGAAGAGAGAGAGTCTGCCCCCCACTAGATCCGGTCCCGGATCGGGGGCCCTCGGTTCATGCTGTCTTTGGGGCAGCAGCAGGTTTACTGGCCTGCTTGCCCTTGTTCCAGGACTGGTTAGGTTTCCAGCCTTGTCTGTAACGAGCAACAGCTCCTCCCTGTTTTGGTGCAGTGGAAGTTGGCGCTGCTCCTGCTTTGAAATTCCGAAAGGGACGAAAATTAGACTGTCTAGCCTTAGCTTTGGCTTTGTCTTGAGGTAGAGGGTGGCCCTTACCTCCTGTAATGTCAGCAATAATTTCTTTCAAACCGGGCCCAAATAAAGTTTGCCCCTTGAAAGGTATATTAAGTAATTTGGACTTAGAAGTAACATCAGCCGACCAGGATTTTAGCCACAGCGCCCTGCGTGCCTGAATGGCGAATCCTGAATTCTTAGCCGTAAGTTTGGTTAAATGTACTACGGCCTCCGAAATGAATGAATTAGCTAGTTTAAGGACTCTAAGCCTGTCCGTAATGTCGTCCAGCGTAGCTGAACTAAGGTTCTCTTCCAGAGACTCAATCCAAAATGCTGCCGCAGCCGTGATCGGCGCGATGCATGCAAGGGGTTGTAATATAAAACCTTGTTGAACAAACATTTTCTTAAGGTAACCCTCTAATCTTTTATCCATAGGATCTGAAAAAGCACAGCTATCCTCCACCGGGATAGTGGTACGCTTAGCTAAAGTAGAAACTGCTCCCTCCACCTTAGGGACCGTTTGCCATAAGTCCCGTGTGGTGGCGTCTATTGGAAACATCTTTCTAAATATTGGAGGGGGTGAGAACGGCACACCGGGTCTATCCCACTCCTTAGTAACAATTTCAGTTAATCTCTTAGGTATAGGAAAAACGTCAGTACTCGCCGGTACCGCAAAGTATTTATCCAACCTACACATTTTCTCTGGTATTGCAACAGCGTTACAATCGTTGAGAGCTGCTAAGACCTCCCCTAGTAATACACGGAGGTTTTCCAATTTAAATTTAAAATTTGAAATATCTGAATCCAATCTGTTTGGATCAGAACCGTCACCTACAGAATGAAGCTCTCCGTCCTCATGCTCTGCAAGCTGTGACGCAGTATCAGACATGGCCCTAGAATTATCAGCGCACTCTGTTCTCACCCCAGAGTGATCACGCTTGCCTCTTAGTTCTGGTAATTTAGCCAAAACTTCAGTCATAACAGTAGCCATATCTTGTAATGTTATCTGTAATGGCTGCCCAGATGTACTAGGCGCCATAATATCACGCACCTCCCGGGCGGGAGATGCAGGTACTGACACGTGAGGCGAGTTAGTCGGCATAACTCTCCCCTCGCTGTTTGGTGAAATTTGTTCAATTTGTACAGATTGGCTTTTATTTAAGGTAGCATCAATACAGTTAGTACATAAATTTCTATTGGGCTCCACCTTGGCATTGGAACAAATGACACAGGTATCTTCCTCTGAATCAGACATGTTTAACACACTAGCAATAAACATGCAACTCGGTTACAATTTTATTTAATAAAAACGTACTGTGCCTCAAGAAGCACTAAACGATTAAATGACAGTTGAAAAAATGAACTGAAAAAACAGTTATAGCATCACTCTTAACAAACAACACAACTTTTTAGCAAAGGTTTGTTCCCATTAGTAAAATAACACTAATTAAATTTTAAACATAAAAATTACAGAGCAACGTTTTAAATCACAGTCACTATATAAGTCTCACAGCTCTGCTGAGAGAATCTACCTCCCTTCAAAGAAGTTTGAAGACCCCTGAGTTCTGTTAGAGATGAACCGGATCATGCAGAAAAACTGACTGGAAATTTTTGATGCGTAGCAAAGAGCGCCAAAAACGGCCCCTCCCTCTCACACACAGCAGTGAGAGAGAAACGAAACTGTCATAATTAACACAAGCAAACTGCCAAGTGGAAAAATAATGCCCAAATACGTATTCACTCAGTACCTCATTAATGCAAACGATTCTACATTCCAGCAAAAACGTTTAACATGAAAAATACCTAATAAAAGGTTTAATGTACTTTTACAGAGTAATTCCGGTGAAATACCATCCCCAGAATACTAAAGTGTAGAGTATACATACATGTTCATAATAACGGTATGGCAGGATTTTTTCATCAATTCCATTCAGAAAATAAAAACTGCTACATACCTCAATGCAGATTCAACTGCCCGCTGTCCCCTGATCTGAAGTTTTTACCTCCCTCAGATGGCCGAGAAACAGCAATATGATCTTAACTACTCCGGTTAAAATCATAAGAAAAACTCTGGTAGATTCTTCTTCAAACTCTGCCAGAGAGGTAATAACACGCTCCGGTGCTATTGTAAAATAACAAACTTTTGATTGAAGTTCTAAAAACTAAGTATAATCACCATAGTCCTCTCACACCTCCTATCTAGTCTTTGGGTGCAAGAGAATGACTGGAGGTGACGTAGAGGGGAGGAGCTATATAGCAACTCTGCTGGGTGAATCCTCTTGCACTTCCTGTAGGGGAGCAGATAATATCCCAGAAGTAATGATGACCCGTGGACTGATCACACATAACAGAAGAAAGATGTTATCTTTGCTTTTATCTACCTGGATTGCTGCCTTATTTGGGAGAGTATGGTTGTTGATGGACATTGTTGATTTCTTGAGTGATGGTGGATCGCTTTATTCCCAGCACCGGCTTTTCATTGTCGGCATTACAACTTGGATTACAGTAGGCGTGAACAGCAGCGTGAAGAACGCTGCGCCAACACAACCACTACACTAACCGAAGATCCTGGAGCGCTTTCCTAAAGTTTGTTTTAATCCTAACTAAAGCCTCGACAAACTTCTGAAAATCCTGAAATTTACCAGTCTTCTTGTGAAACAAGACAGAAAGAGCAAAGTTCTGACCCTTTAAAGAACTAGTGAATAAACCTGTATACAAACCATCCTGAAGAAATTGAAGAATTCTAGGAACTCTAAAAAGTGCCACACAGCAGGAAATAAAAGTCTGCTAAACATTGTGCTTAATTTTATTTGTCACAGTTAATGTAATAATTAAAGAGGAAAGAAAAGAGGCATTATATGGCACACTTATATTACATTAACTGTGTGTGGAAGTGTTGAATTAAAACTTAACATGCCATCCAATAGTTAAAAATTAGAAATAGCTAAGTAGAACAGTCACTGACCCCTTTACTCCAGGTCTGTCTACATATGTACTTTATTGTTAGATTACCTGTTTAAATACAAGTTAATCTTGTATCTATTGCTAGAGGGGTCAGTGACTGTTCTACTTAGCTATTTTTAACTTTTAACTATTGGATGGCATGGTGCATCATTATTATTTTAGTAAACGTTAAGTTTTAATTTAACTCTTCCACACACAGTTAATACTGTATATTACTATCCTCAATATAAGTGTGCCATATTATGCCTCTTTTCTTTCCTCTTTATTATTAAAAGGACACTCAGGTCAAATTAAACTTTCATGATTCAGATACAGCATGCAATGTTAAACAACTTTCCGAATTACTTCCATAAAAAAAAAAAAAATGTGCACTCTCTTATATTTACACTTTTCAGTCACCAGCTCCTACTGAGCATGTGCAAGAAATCACAGAATGTACGTATATGCATTTGTGATAGGCTGATGACTGTCACATGGTACAGGGGGTATGGAAATAGACATAACTTTGAAATTTGTTAGAAAAAAATATACTACTCGTTTGAAGTTCTAAAGAGTAAGTGCTATTGCATTGTCTTGTTATCTTGCATTTGTTAATTATGCAAATCTACTGTATTTACTGGTCCTTTAAAGCTATATCTCCAGGCATAAGGCACTGCGCACCTTAGCATACGTAGGTCTAAGGGGAATTTTCTGAGGATAGTTTCTATTACCGCCCCTCCCTAGGGGTATCTAGGGACTCCTTTCAAAAATATACCCTTGCCAATACAAGATAAGATCATAAATAGGCAAATTTATTAGCAGGATAAAATATAGGCAACACGTTTGCAAATTAATAATAAACAATTGCAAACTAAAAGTCAAAATCTGACTGGAGGAAAACACACTTGCAATAAAAATTAAAATGACAGGTGGAAAAGGTCATGAGGTGCACAAAAACATAATTTATGCTTACCTGATAAATTTATTTCTCTTGTAGTGTATCCAGTCCACGGATCATCCATTACTTATGGAATATATTCTCCTTCCCAACAGGAAGTTGCAAGAGTCCACCCACAGCAAAGCTGCTATATAGCTCCTCCCCTAACTGCCATATTCAGTCATTCGACCGAAAACATGTAGAGAAAGGAAAAAACCATAGGGTGCAGTGGTGACTGTAGTTCAAATGAAAAAATTACCTGCCTTAAAGTGACAGGGCGGGCCGTGGACTGGATACACTACAAGAGAAATAAATTTATCAGGTAAGCATAAATTATGTTTTCTCTTGTTAAGTGTATCCAGTCCACAGATCATCCATTACTTATGGAATACCAATACCAAAGCTAAAGTACACGGATGATGGGAGGGACAAGGCAGGTACTTAAACGGAAGTTACCACTGCCTGTAAGAAACCCTTTCTCCCAAAAATAGCCTCCGAAGAAGCAAGGTATCAAATTTGTTAAATTTGAAAAAGTATGAAGCGCAGACCAAGACTCCGTCTTGTAAATCTGTTCCACAGAAGCCACATTTAAAAAAGGCCCAAGTGAAAACCACAGCTCTAGTAGAATGAGCTGTAATCCCTTCAGGAGGCTGCTGTCCAGCAGTCTCATAAGCTAAATGAATTATGCTTTTTAACCAAAAAGACAGAGAGGCTGCCGAAGTCTTTTGACCTCTCCTCTGTCCAGAATAGACAACAAACAAGGTGAACGTTTGATGAAAACTGTAGTAGCTTGTAAGTAAAACTTTAAAGCACAAACCACGTCCAATATTGTGTAATAGACGTTCCTTCTTTGAGGAAGGATTAGGATACAAGCATGGAACAAATATCTCTTGAGTGATGTTCTTGTTAGATACCACCTTAGGAAAAAACCCAGGTTGGTACGCAGGACTACCTTATCTGTACGAAGGACCAGATAAGGAGAATCACATTGTAACGCAGATAACTTGGAGACTCTACGAGTCGAGGAAATAGCTACCCAAAAGGAACTTTCCAAGATAAAGATTGATATCTATGGAACAAAAAAGGTTCAAACGGAACTTCTTGAAGAACCTTAAGAACCAGGTTTAAGCTCCATGGTGGAGCAACAGTTTTAAACACAGGCTTGGATTTAACCAAAGCCTGACCAAATGCCTGAACGTCTAGAATACCTGCCAGACGCTTGTGCAAAAAAAAAAAAAATAGACAGAGTAAAAATCTGTCCCTTTTAAGGAATTAGCTGACAACCCTTTTCTCCTAAAGATAATATCCTGGGAATCCAGACTTTACTCCATGAATAACCCTTGGATTCATAACAATCAGATATTTACACCATATCTATGTTCAATTTTCCTAGACAGGCTTTCATGTCTGTATTAAGGTATCAATGGCTGACTCGGAGAAGCCATGCTTTGATAACATCAAGCGTTCAGTCTCCAGGCAGTCCATCTCAGATTGATTCTATTTAGAAGGTTGAAAGGACCCTGAGGTAGAGGGACCTGTCTCAGAAGCAGAGACCGTGATGGAAAGGATGACATGTCCACCAGATCTGCATACCAGGTCCTGCGTGGCTACGCAGGCGCTTTCAAAAACACCAAAGCCCTCTCCTGCTTGGTCTTGACCTCCGGAGGAAATCCCACTCCCCCGGAAGAAAAGTCTGACGACTTAGAAAATCCACCTCCCAGTTCTCAACACCTGGGATATGGATAGCTGATAGACAAGAGTGAGTCTCTGTCCAGTGAATTATTGTAAGACTTCTAACATCGCTAGGGAACTTCTGTTCCCCATTGATGGCTGATGTAAGCCACAGTCGTGTATATTGTCCGACTGAGTATGATGTACCTCAGAGTTGCTAACTGAGGCCAAGTCTGAAGAGCATGGAATATCACTCCCAGTTCCAGAATATTTATTAGAAGGAGGGTCTCCTCCTAAGTCCACTATCCCTGAGCCTTCAGGGAGTTCCAGACTGCATCCCAACCTAAAAGGCTGGCATCTATTGTAACAATTGTCCCATCTGACCTGCGGAAGGTCATACCCTTGGACAGATGGACCTGATATAGTCACCAGAGAAGAGAATCTCTGGTCTCTTGGTCCAGGTTAAACAGGGGAACAAATCTGTGTAATCCCCGTTCCTCTGACTGAGCATGCATAGTTGCAGTGGTCTGAAATGTAGACGTGCAAACGGTACTGTGTCCTTTGCCGCTACCATTAAGCCGATTTCATTCATGTACTGAGCCACCGAAGGGCGCGGATGGGATGAAAAACACGGCAGAAATTTAGAAACTTTGACAACCTGGACTCCGTCAGGTAAATTTTAATTTCTACAGAATCTATCAGAGTCCCTAGGAGGGAAAACCTTGAGATTGGGGATAGAGAACTCTATCCTTGTTCACTTTCCACCCATGTGATCTCAGAAATGCCAGTACTACGTCCGTATGAGACTTGGCAATTTGGATGTTTGACGCCTGTATCAGGATGTCGTCTAAATAAGGGGCCACTTCTATGCCCCGCGGCCTAAGGACCGCCAAAGCGACCCCAGAACCTCCATAAAGATTCTTGGGGCTGTAGATATCCCAAAGGAAAGAGCTACAAACTGGTAATGCCTGTCTAGAAAGGCAAACCTGAAAAAACGAAGGTGATCTTTATCCATCCCAATGTGAGGATAAGCATCCTTCAAATCCATTGTAGTCCTCTATTGACTCTCCTGGATCATAGTTAAGATGGTACGAATAGTTTACATCTGAAATGACGGAATTCTGAGGAATTTGTTTAAGATCTTTAGATCCAAAATAGGTCTGAAGGTTCCCTCACCTTGGGAACCACAAACAGATTTGAGTAAAAACTCTGTCCCTGTTCCTCTCTTGGAACTGGATGGATCTCGTACACAATGTAAGAATGCCTCCTTCTTTATCTGGTTTGCAGATAATTGTGAAAGGCGAAATCTCCCCTTTTTTTGGGCGGGAATCTTTGAAATCCAGAAGATATCTCTGGGATATAAATTCCAATGCCTAGGGATCCTGGGCATCTCTTGCCCACGCCTGGGCGAAGAATGAAAGTCTGCCCCCTATAGGATCCGTTACCGGATAGGGGTCCGTGGCCTGCTTATCTTTGTTCCAGGTCCGATTGTCTCCAGACCGCCTTGGACTGAGCAAAAATTAGACCTTTTTTGGCCCTTGATTTGGACCTATCCTGAGGAAGGGCATGACCTTTTCCTCCAGTGATATAAGCAATAATCTCCTTCAAACCAGGCCCGATAGGGTCTGCCCCTTGAAGGGAAGTTAAATAGTTTATTTATTAAAGTCACGACAGCTGACCAAGATATAAAAGTCATAGCGCTCTGCGCGCCAGTATAGTAAAAAACAGAATTCTTAGCCGTTAGTCTAGTCAAATGAACAAAGGCATCAGAAAACAAAGGAATTGGCTAGCATAAGCTTGTCAAATATATTCATCCAATGGAGTCGCTAACTGTAAAGCCTCATCAAGAGACTCAACCCAGAACGCCGCAGCAGCAGTGACAGAAGCAATGTATGCAAGGGGCTGCAGGATAAAAACCCTGTTGAATAAACATTTTTTATCCATTGGATCTAAAAAGCACAACTGTCCTCGCCAGAGGTAGTGGTACGCTTAGCTAGAGTAGAAACTCTTCTCTCCACCTTAGGAACTGTCTGCCAGAAGTCCCGTGTGGCGGTAACTATTAGAAAACATTCATCTAAAAATTCCTTATTAAAAATTTTTTAGTAAACCTCTTTAGGTATTGGAAAAACATCAGTACACACCGGCACTGCATATTATTTATCCAGTCTACACAATTTCTCTGGCCCTGCGATTGTACACATTCATTCAGAGCAGCCAAAGCCTCCCTGAGCGACAAGTGGAGGTTCTCAAGCATAAATTTTAAATGTAGTCGAAGGGTCAGTCGAAGGGTCTGACACGTGGGGAGAGTTAGTCGGCATAACTTTCCCCTCGACAGAATCCCCTGGTAAAATAAACGCTATGGGTGCCCTTGATGTACTTGGCGCCATTTGAGCGTGAGTCCCTTAAGCGGGAGTCAAAAGGTCTGACACGTGGGGAGAGTTAGTCAGCATAACTACCCCCACGACAGAATCCACTGGTGATAATGTTTTTAAAAACAAAAAATGATCTTTATTGTTTAACATGAAATCAGTACATCTGGTACACATTCTAAGATGGGGTTCCACCATGGCTTTAAAACATAATGAACACAGAGCTTCCTCTATGTCAGACATGTTAAAACAGACTAATAATGAGACTAGTAAGCTTGGAAAACACTTTAAATCAAGTTAACAAGCAAATATATAAAACGTTACTGTGCCTTTAAGAGAAACAAATTTTGTCAAAATTTGAAAAACAGTGAAAAAAGACAGTAAAACAAACAAAATTTTTACAGTACATGTAATAAGGTAACAGAGCATTGCACCCACTTGCCAATGGATGATTAACCCCTTAATGCAAAAAACAGATCAAAAAAACGACAGAGACGTTTTTTAAAAACAGACACAACAAAACTGCCACAGCAGAGCTGTGGATTACCTTCCCTATAAACTATTTTGGAAGTCTTTTTAGCCCTTTAGAAAAGTCCTGTAGTATTCATGGGACTGCTGAGGGAATCTGGATGATTCATTTTGTAATTTTAACTGCGCAAAAAAGCGCTAAATTAGGCCCCTCCCACTGATATTATAACAGTGGGAAGCTTCAGTTAACTGTTTCTATGCAAATTTAAGCCAGCCATGTGGAAAAAACTTAGGCCCCAATAAGTTTTATCACCAAACATATGTTAAAAAACGATTAAACATGGCAGCAAACGTTTTAAAACACATTTTTACAAGAGTATGTATCTCTATTAATAAGCCTGATACCAGTCGCTTTTACTGCATTTAAGGCTATACCAACATTACAGTGTTATCACCAATGTACGTTAAAAAACCATTAAACATGCCAGCAAACGTTTTAAAACACATTTTTATAAGAGTATGTATCTCTATTAATAAGCCTGATACCAGTCGCTATCGCTGCATTTAAGGCTTTACTTACATTACTTCGGTATCAGCAGTATTTTCTTAGTCAATTCCATTCCTAGAAAAATATTTTACTGCACATACCTTTTCTGCAGGAAAACCTGCACTCCATTCCCCCTCTGAAGTACCTCACTCCTCAGAATGTGTGAGAACAGCAAATGGATCTTAGTTACGTCTGCTAAGATCATAGAAAAACGCAGGCAGATTCTTCTTCCAAATACTGCCTGAGAAAAACAGCACACTCCGGTGCCATTTAAAAATAACAAACTTTTGATTGAAGAAAAAACTAAGTATAAATCACCACAGACTCTCACAACCTCCTATCTATGTTGAGGCTTGCAAGAGAATGACTGAATATGGCAGTTAGGGGAGGAGCTATATAGCAGCTTTGCTGTGGGTGGACTCTTGCAACTTCCTGTTGGGAAGGAGAATATATTCCATAAGTAATGGATGATCCGTGGACTGGATACACTTAACAAGAGAAAATGACACTATGGTGCTAACAAGCTCAAACATAAACTAAAATTGATAAGACACATGCACAAAAGCGCCTGAAATAATGCACACTATGAAAATAAAACGTAGACACATGTAGACCTTCTGCATACCCTTCTAATTGTAGCTAAGGCTCACAATACATCTAACCCAGAGGATAGAATAAAAATAAATGTGTTACAAGAGGAACAGTCTTATACCCAAACATAAAGGTGCCATTTAAGCTCTGTGGTTCATTCCATCAATCTTTTGAAAAGGTACAGCCTTTGTTAGAGTACTACTAGAATAAGCAAATATAAAGTTACTAGACATAGCATTAGTGTTAATGTTCCATAAAGAATGCTTGACACTATTTAGCATCTTGTTTAAAAGAACAAAAAATAATGTTTAAATATATGTAGATACAGAGTGCCTTCTTAACAGAAAGGCTCTGCTTTTAATATGTTATTATATATTTGTATCTAGAATAAAAACGTTATAAGAAAGACTGTGGACTAGCCATACCCTAAGTTTCAAAATAGGAGTGTATTGCTCAGAAGAAAAAAAAATACCTTTAAACCTATTGATCATAGCATTGGTTTGAGAACTTTGGAGAGGTTTTCTCATTCCCACCAGCAAACATCTTCAGTATATTTTTTTTTATTTACTGTGAAGCCTGCGCTTTTAAATTTATGTTCTACTAAGACAACCTTTCTAGAAACATACAATTTTGTACACAAGGAATATGAATTATTAAATGCTCAGAAATATGAAGAAAAGCACTATTTGCCACAATGCAGGAATTCTATGATTACAATTTTAATGATTTTATGGCCGTCAAATACAAATCCTTGTCAATTTCCCAACAAAACATCTTCATGCTTCGGACAGTCAATTTTGTACTTTGTAAATATATCCTTTTCTTAACATGCTTCTGTGACAGCTATTCCATTAGCAAAAATACTTTAGCTTTCCTTCATGCTGCTAAGTATAGCGATGTATCCAAAAAACATTTGTCATAGCAAGATTACAATAAGACACGCCTGACAGTCTAACTGCTTAATAAAACACTGCACGAAGAGCACCAGACATGTTCTATTACCGAAGCCACTTTTTTTTAATATGGAACAATTATCTAACGTTCTCCAACTATTCTGCTTCATAAAATACACATAGCATGCGTAGTCAATGATTTCTTTCAGATATATATATTATTGCCTGGTCCATGGCGGGAGAGGTGCAAGACTAAAGTGTCCCATCTGTCAGGGCATACCTCTAAATGCAGTCTCTCTCTTTCACCAGTAGTATCTGCACCATGAAGCCTAGCCTGAGAACCTGGTGTCAGGATGAGCTCTGTCTAATGGCATTTCACTTCGAAACTCAGATAAATAAAATATCTAAAAATTCACACTAATCTATAAATTAATCCTGTCTGGTTAAAAAAAAATCTGGCTCCTACAATTTTGGGCTAGCTCCAAGATTCTAAATTAATTCTACAAGCCCTAGTCAACTTATCCCACCTATCTGTTTTCAGGTAAATAAAGCTCGATTCCAGTAAACAAGCCCATCCTAGACAATGCAAGCACCATGCCAAGGATCTAAACAAGTAACAGCATTTACAACCCAGGGGATAGGTGAATCCACATTTCACCTGGAGAGGGCTCTGGAATCTAACTATGCTCACCATACCCAGGGGATTGTTAGACAAGCCCACATTTCACCTGGGAGGCCTGTGATATTTCTAAGTGAGAAAATAACTTTCACTGCCTGGCTGATAACTCCTTGGCTACCCCTCTGACAGGGTACTGTGATGAGGGAGTTTCACAATGGTAAGAGGTCCCTCTCAATGACAAGTAGATCTGCCCTTCAGCTTTCACCAACTCCTCATCAAGGGGGCAAAAGAAAATGACAGAATATCATGGTAAGTTGGAGGGAATTAAAGCTCTGTTGTGTTGGGATATATTTTGTCTCCACTAAGTGATCGGGGGGGGGGGGGATTCCCACACGGGACAACTTCTTGACTCTTACAATCCGATGAAAGAAAAATATTAATAAAATAAGCCTAAAAATATTTTTCCATAAAAAAAATTTTTTCTTTCTTATTTTTTTAACTATCAGGAAATGCATGGCTGGGCATAAATGGCTCGTGGGACAAAAGCTTACAGCCTTATAAAAAAGAAAGGAAAACCTCCACAGTTTGAGTAGTGACGTGACATGACAAGCATAAGAACAAATAAAATCCTATTTTTGAATGTACAAAATAATAAAACCACAAATTTAAAAAAGCCCCAATTTTTTCTTTAATGATTCAGAAAGAGCATACATTTTTTAAACAACTTTCTAGTCTTCTGATTGTCAAAATGCTTCATTCTCTTCATATCCTTTGTTGAAGAAGAGACTCCTGGGAGATAGCTGATCACACTGGATGAGCCAATGATGAAATGCTTATATATGCAGCCAGCAATCAATAGCTAACTCCCAGGAGTGCATTGCAGCTCCTTAGCCTACCTAGGTATACCAAGAGAACAAAGCAGGCTCAATAATAAAAGTAAATTGGAAATGTATTCAAAATTGCATGTGCTATCTGTATTATTTTGATTTTACCTTTAAGGAACAATGACCTACAACTTTAATTAATTTAAAGTCATCCATCAGTAAATTAATGAAATTAAGTATGCTGCAACTACACAAACCTGTTACATACTACACAGTGATTTGTTGAAGCAGCATACAAACTCCTTTACTTTTAGCCCTAATTGCTCACAATAAAAGGTAAATAAGATATTTAACATGGTTTTCAAAGTTTTTTCCCCACAATGTAAAGTTTTGAATATCATTAATAATTTCACAGATGTTTTTAAACGCAAATCAGTACTTAATTTTTTTCAATACTGATGCTCCAACACTATGTGTTTACCTATGCATATAACCTCTTTGTGGGGTTAAAGTTCAGCTCGGGAACCCCAGAGAACTGCTAGTCTCAAGCTGACACAGTTGGGGAGCCCAAAGCAGCAACAGTCGCAATACCCCTCCAATCACCGTCTGTGTGCAACTCAGTGTTTAACCCCATTTGAGATGGAGCCTCCACAGTGCAAAAAGTACATGCACTAATAAATTTGAGTATGTCATTTTGGTCTAGAACAGTGTTTTTCAACCAGTGTGCCGTGAGAGATCCTCAGGTGTGCCGTGGCTGACAACAGTGCAGGGGTGTCCCTCTTTCAAATTTCTAAATATTGGGAGGTATGTGACAGGCTCATCAGGCATCATTTACAACCATGACATTGACATTCATTCACAGACAATCATTACGATTGTTTGTGAATGAGTGTCAATATGTCATGTATAGTTTGTAGGAGGCATGGCATGACGGCACAGTACAGTGTGTGTGTGTGTGTGTGTGTGTGTGTGTGTGTGTGTGTGTATGTATGTATATATATATATATATATATATATACATACACATATATATATATATATATACATATATATATATATATATATATATATATATATATATATATATATATATATATATATATATATATATATATATATATATATATATATATATATATACACATACACACACATATATCCTGTATTAGGCTACAATGTGTGATTTTGTAACATTTAGGGATGGTGGTGTCCCACAGGATTTTTTAATGTAAAAAAGTGTGCCACGGAAAAAAAAAAAAAGGTTGAAAATCACTGGTCTAGAATGTAATTTTAAGTTATACTTCTAGTACCCCATTAAGGTAAATGCACAATTAAATAAAGATCTTCTATGCTTCTACTTGAAATATGTTGGAAAGAATCCTTTGATAAAGCCACCATCATGGTAAAACCAATTCCCTATACAAATATGCCCGTCAAAGTTGCTCATATGCTGCAAACAAATTTACAACTAATTTTGCTACAAGTAGCAACCAATTTAATCACTATTATTTTGTAACAGAAGCAATTAAAATGTATCATTATCTTCCTTCAAATTGTTATTTCTAGAGGCGTTCAGCTGCATCTTTGATCGCAGCTAATAAAATCATGAACGTTATTAGCAGAGATTAATTAAATGGAATGAGCATAAACTCTAATTTCCATATATGTTTATATTTTTAATCTGTTTACTGCATATGCTTGACATTTTCAAATAATCAGTACAAGCCACATTAAACAGAAAGGCTTTTGTAATGAACTGGTTCTACATCTCCAGCAAGTGAGAGCATTAAAAAGCAACACTGGTTAACAGTTCTTTCACCCTTAAATCAATAGCAAAGCATCTGGTTATTTAGCAACAAACATTTAGGGCTAGATTACAAGTGGATCGCTAATTTATTGTGTGCCCGCAAATAAGCAAATTTGCCAGTTTGCGGGTGCGCAATAAATAACCAGCCATTTAAAAAAAAAAAAAAAAAAAATCTGCATTGAAAAGTGCCTTTACCTAGTGGTACTGTGTGTTCCCAGTAAATATATATATATATATATATATATATATATATATATATATATATATATATATACACATTTATATATTTATATTAATATGTGTATATACACATATTAAATAAATGTGTCTCACAGCATGAGAACGAGGCTCCCATTGGAGCCATGCTCTGCTTCCCAGCAATGCCAACGGGAATTGCACTAAACTTGTGTGCGCTAGTGTTACTGAGTAGAGTGCAAATATCACTTTTGTGAAAGCTATATATTTTGCACTCCACTTGTATTCTAGCCATTATATGATAAACGTGTTTAACACTTTTTGCAAATAAAAGGGATAGTAAACACTTTAAGACACTAATATAAAATATGTAATCATATGTAGAAAAAAAAAAATCAAACTAATATACTATTTATTGTGCCTCCTTTTCCAGTAATTTCTGAAATGTAAATGTGGAAGTGGAAGTGGCGTTGTGCTCCTTTGGATTAACAAGCAATATTATTTCGCAAAGGGCTGTATTCATGATCTTGGAGTCCAAAAA
The DNA here is from genome assembly GCF_027579735.1 of Bombina bombina. NCBI lineage: Eukaryota > Metazoa > Chordata > Amphibia > Anura > Bombinatoridae > Bombina > Bombina bombina. The sequence goes on along the minus strand of NC_069500.1, from coordinate 396,713,237 downwards.
GGACAACTGAGGCCTGGAGCGTCGGCTACTATACAGGCAGCGTTCCCCCCTAGTAAATTCCTAGGGTACTTTACCAGATACTTTATTACTGCAATACCTTGGTTTCACTAAAGAGACTAACATTTTATTAAAGCGGCTAACTTTCTACAGCCGGGCAATTGAACAGCGTGAGACGCTTCAAGTGTTAAAAAACATAATTTATGTAAGAACTTACCTGATAAATTCATTTCTTTCATATTAGCAAGAGTCCATGAGCTAGTGACGTATGGGATATACATTCCTACCAGGAGGGGCAAAGTTTCCCAAACCTCAAAATGCCTATAAATACACCCCTCACCACACCCAAAAATCAGTTTAACGAATAGCCAAGAAGTGGGGTGATAAAAAAAAAGTGCGAAAGCATATAAAATAAGGAATTGGAATAGTTGTGCTTTATACAAAAAAATCATAACCACCAAAAAGGGTGGGCCTCATGGACTCTTGCTAATATGAAAGAAATGAATTTATCAGGTAAGTTCTTACATAAATTATGTTTTCTTTCATGTAATTAGCAAGAGTCCATGAGCTAGTGACGTATGGGATAATGACTACCCAAGATGTGGATCTTTCCACGCAAGAGTCACTAGAGAGGGAGGGATAAAATAAAGACAGCCAATTCCTGCTGAAAATAATCCACACCCAAAATAAAGTTTAATGAAAACATAAGCAGAAGATTCAAACTGAAACCGCTGCCTGAAGTACTTTTCTACCAAAAACTGCTTCAGAAGAAGAAAACAGATCAAAATGGTAGAATTTAGTAAAAGTATGCAGAGAGGACCAAGTTGCTGCTTTGCAAATCTGATCAACCGAAGCCTCATTCCTAAACGCCCAGGAAGTAGAAACTGACCTAGTAGAATGAGCTGTAATCCTTTGAGGCGGAGTTTTACCCGACTCGACATAAGCATGGTGAATTAAGGATTTCAACCAAGATGCCAAAGAAATGGCAGAAGCTTTCTGACCTTTTCTAGAACCGGAAAAGATGACAAATAGACTAGAAGTCTTTCGGAAAGACTTAGTAGCCTCAACATAATATTTCAAAGCTCTAACAACATCCAAAGAATGCAACAATTTCTCCTTAGAATTCTTAGGATAAGGACATAATGAAGGAACCACAATTTCTCTACTAATGTTGTTGGAATTCACAACCTTAGGTAAAAATTCAAAAGAAGTTCGCAACACCGCCTTATCCTGATGAAAAATCAGAAAAGGAGACTCACAAGAAAGAGCAGATAATTCAGAGACTCTTCTGGCAGAAGAGATGGCCAAAAGGAACAAAACTTTCCAAGAAAGTAATTTAATGTCCAATGAATGCATGGGTTCAAAAGGAGGAGCTTGAAGAGCCCTCAGAACCAAATTCAAACTCCAAGGAGGAGAAATAGACTTAATGACAGGCTTTATACGAACCAAAGCTTGTACGAAACAATGAATATCAGGAAGATTAGCAATCTTTCTGTGAAAAAGAACAGAAAGAGCAGAGATTTGTCCTTTCAAGGAACTGGCGGACAAACCTTTATCTAAACCATCCTGAAGAAACTGTAAAATTCTCGGAATTCTAAAAGAATGCCAGGAAAAATGATGAGAAAGACACCAAGAAATATAAGTCTTCCAGACTCTATAATATATCTCTCTAGATACAGATTTACGAGCCTGTAACATAGTATTAATCACAGAGTCAGAGAAACCTCTTTGACCAAGGATCAAGCGTTCAATCTCCATACCTTTAAATTTAAGGATTTGAGATCCTGATGGAAGAAAGGACCTTGCGACAGAAGGTCTGGTCTTAACGGAAGAGTCCACGGCTGGCAAGAGGCCATCCGGACAAGATCCGCATACCAAAACCTGTGAGGCCATGCTGGAGCTACCAGCAGAACAAACGAGCATTCCTTCAGAATCTTGGAGATTACTCTTGGAAGAAGAAATAGAGGCGGAAAGATATAGGCAGGATGATACTTCCAAGGAAGTGATAATGCATCCACTGCCTCCGCCTGAGGATCCCGGGATCTGGACAGATACCTGGGAAGTTTCTTGTTTAGATGAGAAGCCATCAGATCTATTTCTGGGAGTTCCCACATTTGAACAATCTGAAGAAATACCTCTGGGTGAAGAGACCATTCGCCCGGATGCAACATTTGGCGACTGAGATAATCTGCTTCCCAATTGTCTATACCTGGGATATGAACCGCAGAGATTAGACAGGAGCTGGATTCCGCCCAAACCAGAATTCGAGATACTTCTTTCATAGCCAGAGGACTGTGAGTCCCTCCTTGATGATTGATGTATGCCACAGTTGTGACATTGTCTGTCTGAAAACAAATGAACAACTCTCTCTTCAGAAGAGGCCAAGACTGAAGAGCTCTGAAAATTGCACAGAGTTCCAAAATATTGAGCGGTAATCTCACCTCCTGAGATTCCCAAACCCCTTGTGCCGTCAGAGACCCCCACACAGCTCCCCAACCTGTAAGACTTGCATCTGTTGAGATTATAGTCCAGGTCGGAAGAACAAAAGAAGCCCCCTGAATTAAACGATGGTGATCTGTCCACCACGTCAGAGAATGTCGGACAATCGGTTTTAAAGATATTAATTGAGATATCTTTGTGTAATCCCTGCACCATTGGTTCAGCATACAGAGCTGAAGAGGTCGCATGTGAAAACGAGCAAAGGGGATCGCGTCCGATGCAGCAGTCATAAGACCTAGAATTTACATGCATAAGGCTACCAAAGGGAATGATTGTGACTGAAGGTTTCGACAAGCTGAAATCAATTTTAGACGTCTCTTGTCTGTCAAAGACAGAGTCATGGACACTGAATCTATCTGGAAACCTAAAAAGGTTACCCTTGTCTGAGGAATCAATGAACTTTTTAGTGAATTGATCCTCCAACCATGATCTTGAAGAAACAACACAAGTCAATTCGTATGAGATTCTGCTAAATGTGAAGACTGAGCAAGTACCAAGATATCGTCCAAATAAGGAAATACCACAATACCCTGTTCTCTGATTACAGACAGAAGGGCACCGAGAACCTTTGTAAAAATTCTTGGAGCTGTAGCTAGGCCAAACGGCAGAGCCACAAACTGGTAATGCTTGTCCAGGAAAGAGAATCTCAGGAACTGATAGTGAGCTGGATGAATCGGAATATGCAGATATGCATCCTGTAAATCTATTGTAGACATATAATGCCCTTGCTGAACAAAAAGCAAGATAGTCCTTACAGTTACCATTTTGAATGTTGGTATCCTTACATAACGATTCAATATTTTTAGATCCAGAACTGGTCTGAAGGAATTCTCCTTCTTGGGTACAATGAAGAGATTCGAATAAAACCCCAGCCCCTGTTCCAAAACTGGAACTGGCATAATTACTCCAGCCAACTCTAGATCTGAAACACATTTCAGAAATGCTTGAGCTTTCACTGGGTTTACTGGGACACGGGAAAGAAAAAATCTCTTTGCAGGAGGTCTTATCTTGAAACCAATTCTGTACCCTTCTGAAACAATGTTCTGAATCCAAAGATTGTGAACAGAATTGATCCAAATTTCTTTGAAAAAATGTAATCTGCCCCCTACCAGCTGAGCTGGAATGAGGGCCGCACCTTCATGTGGACTTAGAAGCTGGCTTTGCTTTTCTAGAAGGCTTGGATTTATTCCAGACTGGAGATGGTTTCCAAACTGAAACTGCTCCTGAGGATGAAGGATCAGGCTTTTGTTCTTTGTTGAAACGAAAGGAACGAAAACGATTATTAGCCCTGTTTTTACCTTTAGATTTTTTATCCTGTGGTAAAAAAGTTCCTTTCCCACCAGTAACAGTTGAGATAATAGAATCCAACTGAGAACCAAATAATTTATTACCCTGGAAAGAAAGGGAAAGTAGAGTCGATTTAGAAGACATATCAGCATTCCAAGTTTTAAGCCATAAAGCTCTTCTAGCTAAAATAGCTAGACACATAAACCTGACATCAACTCTGATAATATCAAAAATGGCATCACAGATAAAATTATTAGCATGTTGAAGAAGAATAATAATATTATGAGAATCATGATCCGTTACTTGTTGCGCTAAAGTTTCCAACCAAAAAGTTGAAGCTGCAGCAACATCAGCCAATGATATAGCAGGTCTAAGAAGATTACCTGAACACAGATAAGCTTTTCTTAGAAAGGATTCAATTTTCCTATCTAAAGGATCCTTAAAGGAAGTACCATCTGCCGTAGGAATAGTAGTACGTTTAGAAAGGGTAGAAATAGCCCCATCAACTTTAGGGATTTTGTCCCAAAACTCTAATCTGTCGGACGGTAGAGGATATAATTGCTTAAAACGTTTAGAAGGAGTAAATTAATTACCCAAATTATTCCATTCTCTGGAAATTACTTCAGAAATAGCACCAGCAACAGGAAAAACTTCTGGAATAACCACAGGAGATCTAAAGACCTTGTCTAAACGTTTAGATTTAGTATCAAGAGGACCAGAATCCTCAATTTCTAATGCAATTAGGACTTCTTTAAGTAAAGAACGGATAAATTCCATTTTAAATAAATATGACGATTTATCAGCATCAACCTCTGAGACAGAATCCTCTGTATCAGAAGAATCATTAGAATCAGAATGATGATGTTCATTTAAAAATTCATCTGTATAAAGAGAAGTTTTAAAAGACTTTTTATGTTTACCAGAAGGAGGAATAACAGACATAGCCTTCTTAATGGATTCAGAAACAAAATCTCTTATGTTATCAGGAACACTCTGAACATTAGATGTTGATGGAACTGCAACAGGTAATGGTACTTTACTAAAGGAAATATTTTCTGCATTAACAAGTTTGTCATGACATTTAATACAAACAGCTGGAGGAACAACTACCAAGAGTTTACAGCAGATACACTTAGCTTTGGTAGTTCCAGCACCAGGCAGCGATTTTCCAGTAGTATCTTCTGACTCAGTTGCAACGTGGGACATCTTGCAATATGTAATAGAAAAGACAACATATAAAGCAAAATTGATCAAATTCCTTAAATGACAGTTTCAGGAATGGGAAAAAATGCCAGTGGACAAGCTTCTAGCAACCAGAAGCAACAAAAAATGAGACTTAAATAAAGTGGAGACAAAATTGACGCCCACATTATTTGGCGCCTAAATGCTATTAGCGCCAAAAATGACGCCACATCCGGAACGCCGACATTTTTGGCGCGAAAAACGCCAAAAAATGACGCAACTTCCGGCGACATGTATGACGCCGGAAATAGAAAAAAAAATTTCGCGCCAAGAAAGTCTGCGCCAAGAATGACGCAATAAAATGAAGCATTTTCAGCCCCCGCGAGCCTAACAGCCCACAGGGAAAAAGTCAAATTTTTAAGGTAAGATAAAAATGATATATTCAAATGCATTATCCCAAATATGAAACTGACTGTCTGAAATAAGGAAATGTTGAACATCCTGAGTCAAGGCAAATAAATGTTTGAATACATATATTTAGAACTTTATAAAAAAGTGCCCAACCATAGCTTAAGAGTGTCACAGAAAATAAGACTTACTTACCCCAGGACACTCATCTACATGTTGTAGAAAGCCAAACCAGTACTGAAACGAAAATCAGCAGAGGTAATGGTATAAATATAAGAGTATATCGTCGATCTGAAAAGGGAGGTAAGAGATGAATCTCTACGACCGATAACAGAGAACCCATGAAATAGACCCCGTAGAAGGAGATCATTGAATTCAAACAGGCAATACTCTCCTCACATCCCTCTGACATTCACTGCACGCTGAGAGGAAAACCGGGCTCCAACCTGCTGCGGAGTGCATATCAACGTAGAATCTACCACAAACTTACTTCACCACCTCCATAGGAGGCAAAGTTTGTAAAACTGATTTGTGGGTGTGGTGAGGGGTGTATTTATAGGCATTTTGAGGTTTGGGAAACTTTGCCCCTCCTGGTAGGAATGTATATCCCATAAGTCACTAGCTCATGGACTCTTGCTAATTACATGAAAGAAATTGCAGTACATACTGACAATCTCTCTACCATTTAAGAATGTAGAATGGCCACGTTAGAAGCAATGATAGACAAAGCTCCATCTGAACAGGACTTACAATTGCTGATAGAACGAATATCAAGTACATTGTTCAAGCCAAACCAACCTCTAAATCTACCAGCGGAGGGCCATGCGCCTACTCAAAAGCCAGAAATGACCGGCCTCATCACCATACCTAACGACAACGTGAATATCTCCCCAGGTGGCAGATCACTAATATCACCCCTGCCTATTTATCAAAGGGACATGCACAGAGTAAAGAACGGTAAATGTTGGTTTGTCCCTAGGGCCAAATGCCTTGTTACAGAGCGGGATATTTCCGGAGAGACCGGCGTTGCCACATTTTGCAAGATGGCACCTGCCTCCATGTTGAGCGGGTTCTGGGTGAGAGACCGAAACCTGAATAACACCAAGGTCAGCAAGGAAGATAAGGGACTACCTCATCTCAATGTATAGCTCCGGGCTAAAAAAGAAGCAATTAAATCCTCTATATACGCTGACAAGTCCGGAGGTCAATCTAACCTTTACACAAGATATTACAGTCTCTGCTTTGATGCACGACATTAAAGGGACTTTGAACATTGTTAATGCACCTCATGCTCTCATAAGGGCTGGATTGCTCAGCTTAACAATGGAAGCTTTACTAAACATTCCAACCTCCACTAACAAGGACAATACTGAAGTGATTGCTCAGCAGGCAATTTATAATGTCGGATAGCATTTCAGTAAAGCTCCTGTACCTATGGATCTTTTACTTAGAGGTTCAGGTTATTAAACGTTAAATGATGTTCAGTTATGTTTTGAGCTAAGTTAGTAGCGTCCTTACTACTTCTGTTATAAGCTAACAATTTAATTAGCCGAGAAGAAAAGATATGTACAACAGTATTAATTTAATATGCAATATTATTTAGACTTATAGCAAACCATGTTCATAAAATGTATTGTTTATAATTTTAATGGCACTCAGACTACAGGTTTATTCTATAGCCTCCCTCGCGGCTGACGGCCGCAGTGGCGTAGGTGAGGAAATATACAGCCCATAACAAATCAGACATGCCATATTTTACCACAAACTAAGAAAACACATTCTCCACTAGATCTCAATGAGATTGTTATTTTTAACACACTGATGAAAATCTATAGTTAGCTTTCTTATTAAAAATATCACTGAGCTATATAATATACTCTTATCACTTGTGGGGCACAAGTTACATAATGTCAGATGTATGTATTTCAATCTTTACTCAGCTATATAGTATTATTCTATGAGCTAGAAACAGTTGCTAAAAACGTTAATCATCTAACACATGTATAACTATTTGTTAAAAATGAAAATATTAGCCAAGGTTTTGCTGGAAATTTTGATGATGTAAAATACTCTGGTATGCTACATTTCCACCTTCCTACAATTTAATTTCTATCTGTATTTTATTTGAACCACGAGATGTAATTTTTCTTTTCCCTAAAAAAAAAAGAAAAAAAAAAAAAAAAAAGAGGAGGACTGGACTTTCCTTCACATAAGCTATGATATCAGAAACAATGTAATTACCTACTATGCTGGTTTAACACTTTGTAAAAGTATACCACTTGTCCTCAAAAATAACGCATAGAGAACGAACTCCAACAACCGAACAAAGAGAAGGGAGGAAAAAACCTCTACCATTATCTGAACAGAAGTCCAAGGGACCATGTAACTTCCCAACCCTGGAAACCTAGAGAGACAAGGTAGAACTCATCCCTCACCCAGCGTGCATCCCCAGACCGCCCAGATCCTCAGTAAGGAAAAAGGAGGGGAACTAAATTGAACGGTACCAATGGGTAGAGTAAACTCCACCATTTGCTAACAAGACTGGCATGCTAACCAACTAAGCTATGACAGAACATAGGACGAGCTTGGGTTCCAGGATCCAGACACAGATCCTTACCCTACAAAAAGGGACAGTCCCAGGCAAAAGAGACTACATTGAAACAACAGTGACTGCACAATACCAGAATCCAACCCTTCATGAAATCCTGCATGCAAGACAGGGGGAACCCCCTGAACAGAGGAAGACCTCCGGGACACTAGGTGGGTATGCCCCACTCTTCCTAGGGGGAGGAGAAAGCCAAATATAACCGCTCACCCGCCCACAGGCAAGGAGTGTGTGGCAGCAGACCGACGGCAAAGCCAATACCAATTGTAGATGAACCATCCGGCTGCAACAGCCGGTCCAGAAAAAAGACAAACAGCCATTGAGCACACATTTAAGGTGCAAATAGCTGCAACAGATTGCGACTGCACTCTCCCGCTTGGTAGGCAACCAAACTGCCCATCAGGCTATTTCCAAGTCTCCGATAAGAGAAAAACAAAAACCCCTGAAAGGGCAAGTGGAAGTCTCAGAACCGGAAGGACTGAACCGCCCAAAACCCATCTAAGAGATTCGGTGAGATAGCCAAGACATGTCCGGAAAACCGGACATCGGGGAAACCGGAGCCAGCTACAAGGTAGTAACCCCTGAGGAACTATAGGGATACCTCATACGGAGAACCTGTACCCAAGGAGATGCAACCACAGCCACATCCAAAGGTCCATAAACACTGGATGTTTGCTAAGCATCCCAGAGACAGAGAGCATATCTCCTAAATGCTCGAGGGACAACACCCAGAGTTAGAGCTCAAAACTAGATATCCAGATCCCTTCAGGATCAAACTCCCGGAAAACCCCACAAATCAAGGAATTAACGATGAACGAGCCTCACAATTCCTATCGAGTGACAGATAAAACCGAGACATCTTAAGTAAGGGCAGCTCCAGGAAAAAACAGACAAAACGCATTCTCCACAGCCCCAAAACATGGGAGCAGACGAGAAACAGTAGGAGGAAGAAAAAGGCTGTAAATGCCCAAACTAACCAAACAGATGACCCCCCAACCAGCTATAGGGATACCTCATACGGAGAACCTGTACCCAAGGGGATGCAACCACAGCCACATCCAAAAGTCCATAAAACACTGGACGTTTGCTAAGCATCCCAGAGACAGAGAGCATACCTCCTAAAGGCTCGAGGGACAACATCCCAGAGTTGAAGCTCAAAACTAGATATCCAGACAAAACGCATTCTCCAGAGCTCCAAAACATGGGAGCAGACGAGAAACAGTAGGAGCAAGGCAAAGGCCGTAAATGCCCAAACTTCCCAAACAGAGGACCCCCCAACCAGCCCCAAGAAGGGGAAAAAAGAAGACACCGTGACCCCTTTAAGGAGTTACCATCATCAAGGCCTCAAAAAATACATTCAATCAGAATACCATAGAGGGGACAAAAATCGCCCCAACCTGGTACCGCAGATGTCAAAACCTCCAGTCCCATTGGGAATGGAAAACCCTAGCTCCGAAGCCAAGGGACCTCCGGAACCCCCAGAGTAATCTTTAGCAGGATCCGCTTCTGGAACCCCACCGACAATCAGGAACAGGACAATGAGGACTGAGTACAATCCCTCTGATGACCAACCCCAAAGAAGAAACGAGAACCAGCCTGACGTCTAGGAACGAAAGGCCTTCTCTACCATGTTTTAGCCCTGCAAGGGGCAGAGCCTCAAAAAAGTATTAAAACTCATGGATGATCCTCTCCACAGAAAGCTTTAGCAAAGGCGAAAGCTTTATTCGATTTGAAGAGAAACCAGAGTAAAACGAACTCCTCAAACAGTGAGCAACTCACCACCCAACCATGACAGCCAGTTATACCGGCACCACGTGGATGATATAGACCTTAAGGAACAGAAAATAGTGCCCGACCAGGACCAGCCTGCTACATAGGGCACTCAGAACTGACCCAGGCCAAAGAAAAATCGAAACCCCAATAGGAATCGACAAAAGGAAATATAGACATAACAATGTACTAACACCTTAACATGCAACTTCTGCTGAAGTGCCCAAGCGACCACAAAATCGCTAGTATCAAATACCAGAGAAGAAATGTTTCCCAACGGAAAAATTATGACAGACATGAGCTTCTCAAAAAGCAATAAAATACATCCTAACTGGATCAAAGAAAAAGAAGACAGCACCCACAGGTGAAAGTCCAAGAAGAATGGGCACACTAACAAGACCAGCCAATCAGAGACCCCATTCTCCCGAAGCTCAGAACTGGAATAAGATACCCAAAAAAGAAAGTAAATTGGAGACAAGGAGATCTACTTCATCCCCCCACATCTAACCCAGCTTGCTGTCTGGAACAGAAGACCGAGGATCCATCAACCCATTAGGATTGGGATCCCTTAGCACCGCCAAAGTATGCCGCAGAAGGACACGAAGGCGCGCCAGTCTATAATGAAAAGCAAGACTTCCCTCCGCTGGGTCAACTGACGACCCCGACCCCGAGGGCTGGGCCCCTGAAACTTCAGAGGAAACCGCTTCCCCAGATGGCTGATCTGACCCAGACGATACCACGCCTGACGAGCCCTGGTTAACAGAACACGGACAATATCTCATCACCTCCCTCCAATGAAGTTCTAAATGTGCCAACGCCATAGATATGGCCATGCAGAGCCGCGCCGTAACCTCTGGAGGAAACAAGCCGCCTTCTGTAGAAAGGGTATCGGCATTAGAGAGACCTGCTTATGTAGCTAAGGAGGGTTCTAGGGCACGTGCGTCACGGGATGTAGGATCCCCAGGAGCGGATGGCTCGGCGGACTCTAAGTTCCCTGATGCGGGAGAAGAGAGCACTCTAAAGTAGCATTCGGAAACATAACTGATGGGCATGGATTACCCGAGCCATGGCCACAAGAGCCGCACAGCCTGACAAAAAAAAGCTGTTATGTTTCAATATGGCCACGAGCCCACACGTCACTACACATTAGCAGACAGAATCACATAAAAAACATGGATTAAAGTCCACCCTGTTCTCAATACCCCCATCAGGAGCTATTAACACTTGATTCCATAAAGATAAAGGAGTCCCACTGAGACCCTGACTTCTTTGTTTACATTACATTCACACATCAAAGTAAAATGAAATGATCTTACCAGAATATATGCAGTGGAACAGGAACACATCCCTTTAAGTGTGACAGATGGTAGCCTCGCTTCTGACATGTACTTGAGTGAAGAAAGCAGGCAGTGAAACTCATCAACGCTGATTGCAAAGGAGCTGTTAACATGAATCGCGATGGTTCGCAGAAAGACTCTCCCTGCATCTCTGGACTCTAAAATTCATCCATGCTTTCACAGAGAGGCTGACAGGATTACTTAAAACACCAGTCCCATTTAGAAGAGCACTACCCACCATAAGAGACTATCTTTAATCTTCAGACACTTCTCTGCAAACCTCCTGTGACGAAAGACAAAGAATGACTGGGGGATGAGAGAAGTGGGGGAGGTATTTAAGCCTTTGGCTGGGGTGTCTTTGCCTCCTCCTGGTGGCCATGTTCTGAATTCCCAAAAGTAATGAATGCAGCTGTGGACTCTCCCAGTTTAAGAAGAAAAACAGAATTTATGTTTACCTGATAAATTTCTTTCTCCAACGGTGTGTCCGGTCCACGGCGTCATCCTTACTTGTGGGATATTCTCTTCCCCAACAGGAAATGGCAAAGAGCCCAGCAAAGCTGGTCACATGATCCCTCCTAGGCTCCGCCTACCCCAGTCATTCGACCGACGTTAAGGAGGAATAATAGCATAGGAGAAACCATATGGTACCGTGGTGACTGTAGTTAAAGAAAATAAATTATCAGACCTGATTAAAAAACCAGGGCGGGCCGTGGGCCCGACACACCCGTGGAGAAAGAAATTTATCAGGTAAACATAAATTCTGTTTTCTCCAACATAGGTGTGTCCGGTCCACGGCGTCATCCTTACTTGTGGGAACCAATACCAAAGCTTTAGGACACGGATGAAGGGAGGGAGCAAATCAGGTCACCTAAATGGAAGGCACCACGGCTTGCAAAACCTTTCTCCCAAAAATAGCCTCAGAAGAAGCAAAAGTATCAAACTTGTAAAATTTGGTAAAAGTGTGCAGTGAAGACCAAGTCACTGCCCTACATATCTGATCAACAGAAGCCTCGTTCTTGAAGGCCCATGTGGAAGCCACAGCCCTAGTGGAATGAGCTGTGATTCTCTCGGGAGGCTGCCGTCCGGCAGTCTCGTAAGCCAATCTGATGATGCTTTTAATCCAAAAAGAGAGAGAGGTAGAAGTTGCTTTTTGACCTCTCCTTTTACCTGAGTAAACAACAAACAAGGAAGATGTTTGTCTAAAATCCTTTGTAGCATCTAAATAGAATTTTAGAGCGCGAACAACATCCAAATTGTGCAACAAGCGTTCCTTCTTTGAAACTGGTTTCGGACACAGAGAAGGTACGATAATCTCCTGGTTAATGTTTTTGTTAGAAACAACTTTTGGAAGAAAACCAGGTTTAGTACGTAAAACCACCTTATCTGCATGGAACACCAGATAAGGAGGAGAACACTGCAGAGCAGATAATTCTGAAACTCTTCTAGCAGAAGAAATTGCAACTAAAAACAAAACTTTCCAAGATAATAACTTAATATCAACGGAATGTAAGGGTTCAAACGGAACCCCCTGAAGAACTGAAAGAACTAAATTGAGACTCCAAGGAGGAGTCAAAGGTTTGTAAACAGGCTTGATTCTAACCAGAGCCTGAACAAAGGCTTGAACATCTGGCACAGCTGCCAGTTTTTTGTGAAGTAACACCGACAAGGCAGAAATCTGTCCCTTCAGGGAACTTGCCGATAATCCTTTTTCCAATCCTTCTTGAAGGAAGGATAGAATCCTAGGAATCTTAACCTTGTCCCAAGGGAATCCTTTAGATTCACACCAACAGATATATTTTTTCAAAATTTTGTGGTAAATCTTTCTAGTTACAGGCTTTCTGGCCTGAACAAGAGTATCGATAACAGAATCTGAGAAACCTCGCTTCGATAAAATCAAGCGTTCAATCTCCAAGCAGTCAGCTGGAGTGAAACCAGATTCGGATGTTCGAACGGACCCTGAACAAGAAGGTCTCGTCTCAAAGGTAGCTTCCAAGGTGGAGCCGATGACATATTCACCAGATCTGCATACCAAGTCCTGCGTGGCCACGCAGGAGCTATCAAGATCACCGACGCCCTCTCCTGATTGATCCTGGCTACCAGCCTGGGGATGAGAGGAAACGGCGGGAACACATAAGCTAGTTTGAAGGTCCAAGGTGCTACTAGTGCATCCACTAGAGCCGCCTTGGGATCCCTGGATCTGGACCCGTAGCAAGGAACTTTGAAGTTCTGACGAGAGGCCATCAGATCCATGTCTGGAATGCCCCATAGTTGAGTGACTTGGGCAAAGATTTCCGGATGGAGTTCCCACTCCCCCGGATGCAATGTCTGACGACTCAGAAAATCCGCTTCCCAATTTTCCACTCCCGGGATGTGGATAGCAGACAGGTGGCAGGAGTGAGACTCCGCCCATAGAATAATCTTGGTCACTTCTTCCATCGCTAGGGAACTCCTTGTTCCCCCCTGATGGTTGATGTACGCAACAGTCGTCATGTTGTCTGATTGAAACCGAATGAACTTGGTCCTCGCTAGCGGAGGCCAAGCCTTGAGAGCATTGAATATCGCTCTCAGTTCCAGAATATTTATCGGTAGAAGAGATTCTTCCCGAGACCAAAGACCCTGAGCTTTCAGGGATCCCCAGACCGCGCCCCAGCCCATCAGACTGGCGTCGGTCGTGACAATGACCCACTCTGGTCTGCGGAATGTCATCCCTCGTGACAGGTTGTCCAGGGACAGCCACCAACGGAGTGAGTCTCTGGTCCTCTGATTTACTTGTATCTTTGGAGACAAGTCTGTATAGTCCCCATTCCACTGACTGAGCATGCACAGTTGTAATGGTCTTAGATGAATGCGCGCAAAAGGAACTATGTCCATTGCCGCTACCATCAACCCGATCACTTCCATGCACTGAGCTACGGAAGGAAGAGGAACGGAATGAAGTATCCGACAAGAGTCCAGAAGCTTTGACTTTCTGGCCTCTGTTAGAAAAATCCTCATTTCTGAGGAGTCTATAATTGTTCCCAAGAAGGGAACCCTTGTTGACGGGGATAGAGAACTCTTTTCCACGTTCACTTTCCAGCCGTGAGATCTGAGAAAGGCCAGGACGATGTCCGTGTGAGCCTTTGCTCGAGGGAGGGACGACGCTTGAATCAGAATGTCGTCCAGGTAAGGTACTACTGCAATGCCCTTTGGTCTTAGTACCGCTAGAAGGGACCCTAGTACCTTTGTGAAAATCCTTGGAGCAGTGGCTAATCCGAAAGGAAGCGCCACAAACTGGTAATGTTTGTCCAGGAATGCAAACCTTAGGAACCGATGATGTTCCTTGTGGATAGGAATATGTAGATACGCATCCTTTAAATCCACCGTGGTCATGAATTGACCTTCCTGGATGGAAGGAAGGATAGTTCGAATGGTTTCCATCTTGAAAGATGGGACCTTGAGAAATTTGTTTAAGATCTTGAGATCTAAGATTGGTCTGAACGTTCCCTCTTTTTTGGGAACTATGAACAGATTGGAGTAGAACCCCGTCCCTTGTTCTCTTAATGGAACAGGATGAATCACTCCCATTTTTAACAGGTCTTCTACACAATGTAAGAACGCCTGTCTTTTTATGTGGTCTGAAGACAACTGAGACCTGTGGAACCTCCCCCTTGGGGGAAGTCCCTTGAATTCCAGAAGATAACCCTGGGAGACTATTTCTAGCGCCCAAGGATCCAGAACATCTCTTGCCCAAGCCTGAGCGAAGAGAGAGAGTCTGCCCCCCACCAGATCCGGTCCCGGATCGGGGGCCAATATTTCATGCTGTCTTGGTAGCAGTGACAGGTTTCTTGGCCTGCTTTCCCTTGTTCCAGCCTTGCATTGGTCTCCAAGCTGGCTTGGCTTGAGAAGTATTACCCTCTTGCTTAGAGGACGTAGCACTTTGGGCTGGTCCGTTTTTACGAAAGGGACGAAAATTAGGTCTATTTTTTGCCTTGAAAGGCCTATCCTGAGGAAGGGCGTGGCCCTTACCCCCAGTGATATCAGAGATAATCTCTTTCAAGTCAGGGCCAAACAGCGTTTTCCCCTTGAAAGGAATGTTTAGTAACTTGTTCTTGGAAGACGCATCAGCCGACCAAGATTTCAACCAAAGCGCTCTGCGCGCCACAATAGCAAACCCAGAATTCTTAGCCGCTAACCTAGCCACTTGCAAAGTGGCGTCTAGAGTGAAAGAATTAGCCAATTTGAGAGCATTGATTCTGTCCATAATCTCCTCATAAGGAGGAGAATCACTATCGAGCACCTTAATCAGTTCATCAAACCAGAAATATGCAGCTGTAGTGACAGGGACAATGCATGAAATGGGTTGTAGAAGGTAACCCTGCTGAACAAACATCTTTTTAAGCAAACCTTCTAATTTTTTATCCATAGGATCTTTGAAAGCACAACTATCCTCTATGGGTATAGTGGTGCGTTTGTTTAAAGTAGAAACCGCTCCCTCGACCTTGGGGACTGACTGCCATAAGTCCTTTCTGGGGTCGACCATAGGAAACAATTTTTTAAATATGGGGGGAGGGACGAAAGGAATACCGGGCCTTTCCCATTCTTTATTAACAATGTCCGCCACCCGCTTGGGTATAGGAAAAGCTTCTGGGAGCCCCGGCACCTCTAGGAACTTGTCCATTTTACATAGTTTCTCTGGAATGACCAACTTTTCACAATCATCCAGAGTGGATAATACCTCCTTAAGCAAAATGCGGAGATGTTCCAACTTAAATTTAAATGTAATCACATCAGATTCAGCCTGATGAGAAATGTTCCCTGAATCAGTAATTTCTCCCTCAGACAAAACCTCCCTGGCCCCCTCAAACTGGATTAGGGGCCCTTCAGAGATATTAATATCAGCGTCGTCATGCTCTCCAGTAACTAAAACAGAGCAGCCACGCTTACGCTGACAAGGTTTCATTTTGGCTAAAATGTTTTTGACAGAATTATCCATTACAGCCGTTAATTGTTGCATAGTAAGGAGTATTGGCGCGCTAGATGTACTAGGGGCCTCCTGAGTGGGCAAGACTCGTGTAGACGAAGGAGGGAATGATGCAGTACCATGCTTACTCCCCTCACTTGAGGAATCATCTTGGGCATCATTGTCATTATCACATAAATCACATTTATTTAAATGAATAGGAATTCTGGCTTCCCCACATTCAGAACACAGTCTATCTGGTAGTTCAGACATGTTAAACAGGCATAAACTTGATAAGAAAGTACAAAAAAACGTTTTAAAATAAAACCGTTACTGTCACTTTAAATTTTAAACTGAACACACTTTGTTACTGCAATTGCGAAAAAACATGAAGGAATTGTTCAAAAATCACAAAATTTTCACCACAGTGTCTTAAAGCCTTAAAAATATTGCACACCAAATTTGGAAGCTTTAACCCTTAAAATAACGGAACCGGAGCCGTTATAAGCTTTAACCCCTTTACAGTCCCTGGTATCTGCTTTGCTGAGACCCAACCAAGCCCAAAGGGGAATACGATACCAAATGACGCCTTCAGAAAGTCTTTTCTAAGTATCAGAGCTCCTCTCACATGCGACTGCATGCCATGCCTCTCAAAAACAAGTGCGCCACACCGGCGCGAAAATGAGACTCTGCTTATGCTTTGGGAAAGCCCCTAAGAAATAAGGTGTCTAATACAGTGCCTGCCGATATAATTATATCAAAATACCCAGATAAAATGATTCCTCAAGGCTAAATATGTGCTAATAATGAATCGATTTAGCCCAGAAAAGTCTACAGTCTAAATAAGCCCTTGTAAAGCCCTTATTTACGATCGTAATAAATATGGCTTACCGGATCCCATAGGGAAAATGACAGCTTCCAGCATTACATCGTCTTGTTAGAATGTGTCATACCTCAAGCAGCAAGAGACTGCACACTGTTCCCCCAACTGAAGTTAATTGCTCTCAACAGTCCTGTGTGGAACAGCCATGGATTTTAGTTACGGTTGCTAAAATCATTTTCCTCATACAAACAGAAATCTTCATCTCTTTTCTGTTTCTGAGTAAATAGTACATACCAGCACTATTTCAAAATAACAAACTCTTGATTGAATAATTAAAAAACTACAGTTAAACACTAAAAAACTCTAAGCCATCTCCGTGGAGATGTTGCCTGTACAACGGCAAAGAGAATGACTGGGGTAGGCGGAGCCTAGGAGGGATCATGTGACCAGCTTTGCTGGGCTCTTTGCCATTTCCTGTTGGGGAAGAGAATATCCCACAAGTAAGGATGACGCCGTGGACCGGACACACCTATGTTGGAGAAACTTACTTTATGTTTTAACCGCAGTGAAATAATCTCATTTTTAGATCATTTGTTTGTTTATTTTTTATTGTCCTTACCCCCTTAAGGACCGGCATTTCTGACAAAAACTTCCCCAAAAGACCAGAGTATTTTTAGCATTTTTGCCATCACTACATTTAAACAGAAATAGAGGCTTTTTTATATTTACCTATCAAAACTATATATATATATATTTTTTAGTAGACAACCCAAAGTATTGATCTAGGACCATTTTGGTATATTTCATGCCACCATTTCGCCGCCAAATGCGATCTAATAAAAAAAAAAAGTTAACTTTTTCACAAATTTAGGTTTCTCACTAAAACGATTAACAAACAGCTTGTGCAATCATGGCACAAATGGTGGTAAATGCTTCTCTGGGATACCCTTTGTTCAGAAATAGCAGACATATATGGATTTGGCATTGCTTTTTGGTAATTAGAAGGCTGCTAAATGCTGCTGCGCACCACACTTGTATTATGCCCAGCAGTGAAGGTAGCTTGTAGGGTTAATTTTAGCTTAAAGTGATGGTAAAGTTACAGAATTAACAATCAACTATTAAACTAATTGATCAAAATAAATATTAGTTTCATTCATCGTTTTTTATATTATCATCTCTAAATCAATTTATAAGCTTTATTTAGTACCCTTTTATTCAACAATTATTCAACCCGTAAAAAAAAAAAAAAAAAACACATTTGTGTCACGTTTTTTTTTTGTCCAGTTGAAAATTAGGCCGTTAGGCAGCCGTGACTCTGTAATCCTCCCACTTAACTTAAAGCGCATGCGCCATTGTATTTTTCCTTGCCTGTAACACCATGCACGCTCCCGTTTTGCGCATGCGTGTTATTATGGGAATCCCTTGCTACGTAATCGTCATCGGCGGAACCATACAGACAAGCTCATCAGTGTAGATTGCAGGCAGCTTTTGTTTTAGTAAGTACCTGAATCGCTCACAGTGCAAATTATGCAAGTTTTTTTTAACTGGCACACAATTTATCTCATGGGAGCGAGCCTTGATTTGTGACGTAGGAGTGGGTGGGACCGCTCACTATGTGAATGCAATTTATAACCAGGAAATGGCAGATGGGAGGAGCTAGGAACAGTAGGAGACAATTAATAAAAGATTACGAGGTATTACTGAAATTAATTTTGAAGGTTGAAAAACTTAGCGACTAGTGTCAAAAACGAATAAGCTTTGTGGAAATTGCAAGGAAACTAGTCAACTTTACCATCACTTTGGTGAAGAGATCAGCCTCCCACCTGACACATCCCACCTCTTAATCCCTCCCTGCCCCCCCCTCAAACAGCTCTCTTCCCTAACCCACCTCACAATTGCCACCGCCATCTTAAAGGGACAGTAAACATGAGAATTTTTGTTGTTTAAAAAGGTAGATAATCCCTTTATTACCCATTCCCCAATTTTGCATAACCAACAAAGTTATAATAATATACTTTTTACCTCTGTGAATACCTCGTATCTATTACTCTGCAAACTGCCCCCTTATTTAAGTTCTTTTGACAGACTTGAATTTTTAGCCAATCAGTGCTTGCTCTTAGGAGCTTCACCTGCCTGAGCTCAATGTTATCTATATGAAACACATGAACTAACACCCTCTAGTGGTAAACTGTCAAAATGCTTTCAGATTAGAGGTGGCCTTCAAGGTCTAAGAAATTAGCATATATACCTCTTAGATTTAGCTTTCAACTAAGAATACCAAAAGAACAAAGAAAAATTTGGAAATAAAAGTAAATTGGAAAGTTGTTTAAAATGACATGCCCTATTTAAATCATGAGTTTTTTTTTTTTTTTACTTGACTGTCCCTTTAAGTACTGGCAGAAAGTCTGCCAGTATGAAAATAAGCCTTTTTTTTTTTTTTTTTTAAATATATTTGCTGCAGTGTGGGTTCCCCCCTAACCACCCAACCTCCCTGATCCCCCCCCCCAAAAAAAAAAACACCCTAACCCTCCGCCCTCCACCTATTTGATGCCATCTTAGGTACTGGCAGCTGTCTGTCTTCTTTTTTTTTTTTTTTTTAAGTATAAGACCATTTTTTTCTGTAGTGTAGCTGCCCCCCCCCCCTCAATACCCTACCAGCCTCCCCCTCCTAGATCACTTTCCGTTAACGGATCCCACATGGGATCCCCTTCATTGCCCCTACTCCCCCCTCAATGACGCTTTTTTTTTTCTTTATTCAGTGTAGTTTGGCCGAGCGGCCCCCTCTGCATCGGTAAGTCTGCAAGTCTATTTCTTCAGTGCCCCACTCGTGGTGCATGCAGAAATAGCGTGATCTCGCTATTTTGAGCGAGATCGCGGCAAAGAGAAGCCTAGGGCCGCAGAGACGTACAGGGTACGCCGCTGGTCATTAAGGGCATAATGATGCTGGTCGTTAAGGGGTTAATAAAAAAACTTTTTTTATTTATATATATCCCTCTGGCCAAGCTCTACATAAATTTGGAAACCCTAAAATCACTCACTGTTAGTGTGATACAGTAAGCGAGAAGGAGGGTTTCCTACATTTCTGACTTTTGGAGTCAGAGATAAAGATGGCTCATCATTAGAAGGAGGAGAAAAGAAAATTTATGCTTACTTGATAAATGTTTTTCTTTTTTGACACGATGAGTCCACGGATCATCTTAATTACTATTGGGATATTCACCTACTGGTCAGCAGGAGGCGGCAAAGAGCACCACAGCAAAAGCTGTTAAATATCACCTCCCCTCACTCCCACCCCAGTCATTCGACCTAAGTATAGGAGAGAAAGGAAGCAACAAGGTGCAGAGGTGTCTGAAGTTTATAATAAACATCAACCTGTCTTCAGGACAAGGCGGGCCGTGGACTCATCGTTTAAAAAAATAATTAAATTTATCAGGTATTCATTAATTCTCTTTTTAATGACACGATGAGTCCACGGATTATCTTAATTACTATTGGGAATCAATACCCAAGCTAGAGTACAAAGATAAGGGACGGACAAGACAGGGAACCTAAACGGAAGGCACCACTGCTTGAAGAACCTTTCTCCCAAAAGCAGCCTCAGCCGAGGCAAAGTGTCAAATTTGTAGAAATTTGAAAATGTTTGAAGAGAAGACCAAGTTGCAGCCTTGCAAATCTGTTCCACAGAAGCTTCATTATTGAATGCCCATGAGGAAGCAACAGCCCTCGTGAAATGAGCCGTAACTCTCTCTGAAGGTTGCTGTCCAGCGGTCTCATATGCAAAACATATTATACTCTTCAGCCAAAAAGAAAGAAGTAGCCGTAGCTTTCTGCCCCTTACATTTTCCTGAGAAAACCACAAACAAAGCAGAAGACTGACGAAAATCCTGCAGGTAAAATTTTAAGGCACAAATCACGTCCAGATTGTGCAGAAGCCATTCCTTCTGATAGGAAAGATTAGGACACAAGGAAGGAACAACAATATCCTGATTAATGTTCCGATCAGAAACAACCTTAGGAAGAAAACCTAATTTAGTACGTAAGACCACTTTATCTGAATGAAAAATCAGATAAGGAGATTCATACTGCAATGCCGAGAGCTCTGACACTCTGCAGGCAGAAGAAATAGCAACAAGAAATAAAACTTTTCAAGATAACAACTTAATATCTAAGGAATGCATAGGCTCAAACGGAGCCCTTTGAAGAACATTAAGAACTAAATTAAGACAACAAGGAGGAGTAACTGGTTTAAATACAGGCCTAATTCTGACCAAGGCCTGACAAAAAGATTGCACGTCTGGTACATCCGCCAGACGTTTATGTAGCAAAATGGACAAGGCAGATATTTGACCCTTTAGGGAACTTGCAGATAATCCTTTCTCCAAACTTTCTTGGAGAAAAGACAAAATTCTAGGAATCCTAATTCTACTCCGAGAGTAGCCCTTGAATTCACACTAATAGAGATATTTACGCCATATCTTGTAATAAATCCTTCTAGTTACAGGTTACGAGCCTGATTTATGGTCTCTATGACCGATTCTGAAAAGCCCCACTTGGATAAAATGAAGAGTTCAATCTCCAAGCAGTCAGCTTCAGAGAAACTAGATTTGGATGACGGAAGGGCCCTTGAAGTAGAAGGTCCTTCCTCAACGGAAGCCTCTATGGTCGAAGAGATGACATGTCCACCAGATCTGCATACCAAACCCTGCGAGGCCAGGCCCATTTTAGAATCAGTTTGGAAAACACTTCCGGATGAAAGGTCCTCCTGCTCAGGAAATCCGCCTCCAGTTGTCCACTCCTGGGATGTGGATCGCCGACCGACGACAACTGTGGGACTCCGCCCACTGAATTATTTTGGTTACCTCCGTCATCGCTAAGGAACTCCTGGATCCTCCCTGATGATTGATGTAAGCCACAGAAGTTATGTTGTCCGACTGGAACCTGATAAACTGGACCGAGGCTAAATGGGGCCAGGCCAGAAGAGCATTGTAGATTGCTCTCAATTCCAGAATGTTTATAGGTAGAACAGACTCTGAGTCCAAACTCCATGAGCCTTTAGGGAGCCCCAGAATGCTCCCCATCCTAGAAGGCTGGCGTCTGTTGTCACAATCATCCAAGATGGTCTGCAGAAGCAGGTTCCCTGGGAGAGATGTTCCCGAGACAACCACCATTGAAGAGAGTCCCTTGACTCCTGCTCCAGAAGCAACCAAGGAGACAAATCCGCATAATCTCCGTTCTATTGTCTGAGCATGCTTAATTGTAGCGGTCTCAGATGAAACCGAGCAAACGGGATGATGTCCCATTGCGGCTACCATCAGCCCGACTACCTCCATGCACTGAGCCAGATGGCCGAGGAGTGGACTGAAGAGCTAGACAAGTATCGAAAATCTGATTTCATGACCTCTGTCAGAAAAATCTTCATTGATAAGGAATCTATGATGGTTCCCAAGAAAGTTACCCTTGTATTTGGGACTAAGGAACTCTTTACCAAATTGACCTTCCATCCATGAGATTGCAGGAAGGATAACATTTCCGTGTAAGATCTTGCTTGTTGAAAGGATGGCGTCTGGACTAGTATGTCATCCAAATAGGGTGCCACTGCAATGCCCCGTAACCGAAGCACCTCCAACAGCAAACCCAGAACCTTTGAGAAAATTCTGGGAGCTGTGGCAAGACCGAAGGGAAGAGCCACAAATTGGAAGTGTTTGTCTAGAAAGGCAAACCTTAGAAACTTGTGATGATCCCTCTGAATGCGAACATGCAAGTATGCATCCTTTAAATCCACAGTTGTCATAAATTGACCATCTTGGACTAAGGGGAGAATGGAGTGAATAGTCTCCATCTTGAAGGACGGTACTCTGAGAAATTTGTTTAGACTCTTGAGATCTAAAATTGTCCTGAAGGTTCCCTCTTTTTTGGGAACCACAAACAGGTTGGAATAAAATCCCAGACCGTGTTCCTGAATCGGAACAGGAACAATCACAATCACTCCCAGGTCGGAGAGGTCTCCTACACAGCGTAATTAAACGCCTCTCTTTTTGTCTGGTCTGCAGATAATCTTGAAAGCAGAATCCTGCCTCTGGGAGGAAAACTTTTGAACTCTAGTTTGTATCCCTGGGACACTATTTCTACTGCCCAGGGATCCTGAACATCTTGAACCCAAGCCTGAGCGAATATGGAAAGTCTGCCCCCTACAAGATCCGGTCCCGGATCGGGGACAGACCCTTCATGTCGTCTTTGATTCAACAGCAGGCTTATTGGATTGCTTTCCCTTACTTCGAGACTGATTGGGTCTCCATGAAGGTTTAGACTGTTCATGCTTGGAGGCGGAAGAGGAAGAATTACCCTTGAAATTTCGAAAGGAACGAAAATTACTTTGTCATCCCTTTTGTTTGTTTCTCTTATCCTGAGGAAGACCTCCCGTGGTATCAGAGATTATTTCCGTCAAGCCAGGTCCAAACAAGGTCTTCCCCTGGTAAGGAATCACTAAAAGCTTAGACTTAGAGGATACATCCGCAGACCAATGCTTTAACCATAAGGCTCTACGAGCTAGAACAGAGAAACTCAAAATCTTTGCTCCCAGTTTGATAACTTGAAAGGAAGCATCCGTAATAAAGGAATTAGCCAATTTAAGAGCTTCTATCCTATCCTAGATTTCATCTAGAGGAGTTTCAGTCCTTATAGCGTCAGACAACGCATCAAACCAATATGCCGCGGCAGAAATGCACACAGCTGGATGCCATTGTAAGCCCTGGTGTACATACATCTTTTTGAGTAACCCTTCTAATTTTTTGTCCATAGGATCTTTGAAAGCATAACTATCCTCTATGGGTATAGTAGTTCTCTTAGCTAAGATGGAAATGGCTCCTTCCACCTTGGGGACCGTTTGCCAAGCCTCTTTAATCGAGTCGGCTATGGGAAACATCTTTTTAAATATAGGAGAAGGGGAAAGAGGTATACTCGGGCTCTCCTACTCCTTAGCAATGATCTCAGAAGCTCGGTCTGGTACCGGAAAAACATCTATTGAGGAGGGTACCTCAAAATATTTGTTCAGCTTACTGGATTTCTTAGGATTAACGACGACTGTAGATTCACAGTCGTCCAATGTAGCTAAAACCTCTTTAAGTAACAGACGGAGGTGCTCTAGCTTAAACCTGAAAGATACAACTTCAGTATCAGCAAGAGAAATTACACTGTCAGAATCTGAAATTTCACCTTCAGATGCTTCTACATTTTTCTCCTCCTTAGGCTTCTGTGAGGGAAAACTGAAATAGCAACAACTGCGTCAGAAACCTCGCTTGCTGAATGTCTAATTTTCCTGGACAACATCCGCTTTAGAAAAAGTTGGCTCAGAAAAAAAAGTTTATCCCTGTAATTTAAAGTCCTCTCAATACATGAGGAACAGAAAGGGATTGGTAGTTCCACATTGGCATCAAAACACAAGTTACAAGTGACATTTTGCAATGCCCCCTCGGTCCATTCTGATTCACAATAGTACAATTATCAAATAAAAAACATAATTTATTTAAGAACTTACCTGATAAATTAATTTCTTTCATATTAGCAAGAGTCCATGAGCTAGTGACGTATGGGATATACATTCCTACCAGGAGGGGCAAAGTTTCCCAAACCTCAAAATGCCTATAAATACACCCCTCACCACACCCACAAATCAGTTTAACGCATAGCCAAGAAGTGGGGTGACAAGAAAAAAGTGCGAAAGCATAAAAAAAATAAGGAATTGGAATAATTGTGCTTTATACAAAAAAATCATAACCACCACAAAAAAGGGTGGGCCTCATGGACTCTTGCTAATATGAAAGAAATGAATTTATCAGGTAAGTTCTTACATAAATTATGTTTTCTTTCATGTAATTAGCAAGAGTCCATGAGCTAGTGACGTATGGGATAATGAATACCCAAGATGTGGATCTTCCATGCAAGAGTCACTAGAGAGGGAGGGATAAAATAAAGACAGCCAATTCCTCTGAAAATAATCCACACCCAAAACAAAGTTTAACTCTTATAATGAAAAAAACTGAAATTATAAGCAGAAGAATCAAACTGAAACAGCTGCCTGAAGTACTTTTCTGCCAAAAACTGCTTCAGAAGAAGAAAACACATCAAAATGGTAGAATTTAGTAAAAGTATGCAAAGAAGACCAAGTTGCTGCTTTGCAAATCTGATCAACCGAAGCTTCATTCCTAAACGCCCAGGAAGTAGAAACTGACCTAGTAGAATGAGCTGTAATCCTTTGAGGCAGAGTTTTACCCGACTCGACATAAGCATGATGAATCAAAGACTTTAACCAAGACGCCAAAGAAATGGCAGAGGCCTTCTGACCTTTCCTAGAACCGGAAAAGATAACAAATAGACTAGAAGTCTTTCGGAAATTTTTAGTAGCTTCAACATAATATTTCAAAGCTCTAACTACATCCAAAGAATGCAATGATCTTTCCTTAGAATTCTTAGGATTAGGACATAATGAAGGAACCACAATTTCTCTACTAATGTTGTTAGAATTCACAACCTTAGGTAAAAATTTAAAAGAAGTTCGCAAACAGCGCCTTATCCTGATGAAAAATCAGGAAAGGAGACTCACAAGAAAGAGCAGATAATTCAGAAACTCTTCTAGCAGAAGAGATGGCCAAAAGAAACAAAACTTTCCAAGAAAGTAATTTAATGTCCAGCGAATGCATAGGTTCAAACGGAGGAGCTTGAAGAGCCCCCAGAACCAAATTCAAACTCCAAGGAGGAGAAATTGACTTAATAACAGGTTTTATATGAACCAAAGCTTGTACAAAACAATGAATATCAGGAAGACTAGCAATCTTTCTGTGGAAAAGAACAGAAAGAGCAGAGATTTGTCCTTTCAAGGAACTTGCAGGCAAACCTTTATCCAAACCATCCTGAAGAAACTGTAAAATTCTAGGAATTCTAAAAGAATGCCAAGAAAAATGATGAGAAAAACACCAAGAAATGTAAATCTTCCAGACTCGATAATATATCTTCCTAGAGACAGATTTACGAGCCTGTAACATAGTATTAATCACAGAGTCAGAGAAACCTCTATGATTGAGAATCAAGCGTTCAATCTCCATACCTTCAAATTTAAGGATTTGAGATCCTGATGGAAAAAAAGGACCTTGCGATAGAAGGTCTGGTCTTAATGGAAGAGTCCACGGTTGGCAAGTGGCCATCCGGACAAGATAGGCATACCAAAACCTGTGAGGCCATGCTGGAGCCACCAGCAGAACAAACGAGCACTCCTTTAGAATTTTGGAAATCACTCTTGGAAGAAGAACTAGAGGCGGAAAGATATAGGCAGGATGATACTTCCAAGGAAGTGACAATGCATCCACTGCCTCCGCCTGAGGATCCCTGGATCTGGACAGATACCTGGGAAGTTTCTTGTTTAGATGAGAAGCCATCAGATCCATTTCTGGAAGTCCCCACATTTGAACAATCTGAAGAAATAACTCTGGGTGAAGAGACCATTCGCCCGGATGTAACGTTTGGCGACTGAGATAATCCGCTTCCCAATTGTCTATACCTTGGATATGAACCGCAGAAATTAGACAGGAGCTGGATTCCGCCCATACCAGTATTCGAGATACGTCCCTCCTTGATGATTGACATATGCCACGGTTGTGACATTGTCCGTCTGAAAACAAATGAACGACTCTCTCTTTAGAAGAGGCCATGACTGAAGAGCTCTGAAAATTGCACGGAGTTCCAAAATGTTGATTGATAATCTCACCTCCTGAGATTCCCAAACCCCTTGTGCTGTCAGAGACCCCCAAACAGCTCCCCAACCTGTCAGACTTGCATCTGTTGAAATCACAGTCCAGGTCGGAAGAACAAAAGAAGCCCCCTGAACTAAACGATGGTGGTCTGTCCACCACGTCAGAGAGTGTCGTACAATCGGTTTTAAAGATATTAATTGAGATATCTTTGTATAATCCCTGCACCACTGGTTCAGCATACAGAGCTGAAGAGGTCGCATGTGAAAACGAGCAAACGGGATCACGTCCGATGCAGCAGTCATAAGACCTAGAATTTCCATGCATAAGGCTACCGAAGGGAATGATTGAGACTGAAGGTTTCGACAAGCTGAAACCAATTTTAGACGTCTCTTGTCTGTCAGAGACAGAGTCATGGACACTGAATCTATCTGGAAACCTAAAAAGGTTACCCTTGTCTGAGGAATCAAAGAACTTTTTGGTAAATTGATCCTCCAACCATGTTCTCGAAGAAACAATACAAGTCGTTTCGTATGAGATTCTGCTAAATGTGAAGACTGAGCAAGTACCAAGATATCGTCCAAATAAGGAAATACCACAATACCCTGCTCTCTGATTACAGACAGAAGGGCACCGAGAACCTTTGTAAAAATCCTTGGAGCTGTTGCTAGGCCAAACGGCAGAGCCACAAACTGGTAATGCTTGTCTAGGAAAGAGAATCTCAGAAACTGATAGTGATCTAGATGAATTGGAATATGCAGATATGCATCCTGTAAATCTATTGTGGACATATAATGCCCTTGCTGAATTAAAGGCAGAATAGTCCTTATAGTTACCATTTTGAATGTTGGTATCCTTACATAATGATTCAATATTTTTAAATCCAGAACTGGTCTGAAGGAATTCTCCTTCTTTGGTACAATGAAGAGATTTGAGTAAAACCCCAGCCCCTGTTCCAGAACTGGAAATGGCATAATTACTCCAGCCAACTCTAGATCTGAAAAACATTTCAGAAATGCTTGAGCCTTCACTGGATTTACTGGGACACGGGAAAGAAAAAATCTTCTTGCAGGAGGCCTTATCTTGAAGCCTATTCTGTACCCTTGTGAAACAATGTTCTGAATCCAAAGATTGTGAATCGAATTGATCCAAATTTCTTTGAAAAATCGTAATCTGCCCCCTACCAGCTGGGCTGGAATGAGGGCCGCACCTTCATGTTGACTTGGGAGCTGGCTTTGGCTTTCTAAAAGGCTTGGATTTATTCCAGACTGGAGATGGTTTCCAAACTGATACCGCTCCTGTAGGGGAAGGATCAGGCTTTTGTTCCTTATTGTGACGAAAGGAACGAAAACGATTAGTAGACCTAAATTTACCTTTAGATTTTTTATCCTGTGGTAAAAAAGTTCCTTTCCCCCCAGTAACAGTTGAAATAATAGAATCTAACTGTGAACCAAATAATTTATTACCCTAGAAAGAAAGGGAAAGCAAAGTTGACTTGGAAGACATATCAGCATTCCAAGTTTTAAGCCATAAAGCTCTTCTAGCTAAAATAGCTAGAGACATATACCTGACATCAACCCTAATGATATCAAAGATGGCATCACAAATAAAATTATTAGCATGTTGAAGATTAACAATGCTATGAGAATTATGATCTGTTACTTGTTGAGCTAAAGCTTCCAACCAAAAAGTTGAAGCTGCAGCAACATCCGCTAAAGATATAGCAGGTCTAAGAAGATTACCTGAACATAAGTAAGCTTTTCTTAGAAAGGATTCAATTTTCCTATCTAAAGGATCCTTAAAGGAAGTACTATCTGCCGTAGGAATAGTAGTACATTTAGCAAGAGTAGAGATAGCCCCATCAACCTTAGGGATTTTGTCCCAAAACTCTAATCTGTCAGATGGCACAGGATATAATTGCTTAAAACGTTTAGAAGGAGTAAATGAATTACCCAAATTATTCCATTCCCTGGAAATTACTTCAGAAATAGCATCAGGGACAGGAAAAACTTCTGGAATAACTACAGGAGATTTAAAAACCTTATTTAAACGTTTAGATTTAGTATCAAGAGGACCAGATTCCTCTATTTCTAATGCAATTAAGACTTCTTTAAGTAAAGAACGAATAAATTCCATTTTGAATAAATATGAAGATTTATCAGCATCAACCTCTGAAACAGAATCCTCTGAACCAGAGGAATCATTATCAGAATGATGATGTTCATTTAAAAATTCATCTGAAAAATGAGAAGTTTTAAAAGACCTTTTACGTTTACTAGAAGGAGGAACAACAGACATAGCCTTCTTAATGGATTTAGAAACAAAATCTCTTATGTTAACAGGAACACTCTGAGTATTAGATGTTGATGGAACAGCAACAGGTAATGGAACATTACTAAAGGAAATATTATCTGCATTAACAAGTTTGTCATGACATTCATTACAAACAACAGCTGGAGGAACAGATACCACAAGTTTACAGCAAATACACTTAACTTTGGTAGATCCAGCATCAGGCAGCGATTTTCCAGAAGTATCTTCTGATTCAGGGTTAATCTGAGACATCTTGCAATATGTAATAGAAAAAACAACATATAAAGCAAAATTGATCAAATTCCTTAAATGACAGTTTCAGGAATGGGAAAAAATGCCAGTGAACAAGCTTCTAGCAACCAGAAGCAAATAAACAATGAGACTTAAATAATGTGGAGACAATAATGACGGCCATATTTTTTAGCGCCAAAAAAGACGCCCACATTATTTGGCGCCTAAATGCTTTTAGCGCCAAAAATGACGCCACATCCGGTAACGCCGACACTTTTGGCGCAAAAACGTAAAAAAATGACGCAACTTCCGGTGACAAGTATGACGCCGGAAATAACAAAGAAAATTTTTTTGAGCCAAAAAAGTCCGCGCCAAGAATGACGCAATAAAATGAAGCATTTTCAGCCCCCGCGAGCCCAACAGCCCACAGGGAAAAAAGTCAAATTTTAAGGTAAGAAAAAAATTGATTATTCAAATGCATTATCCCAAATAATGAAACTGACTGTCTGAAATAAGGAATATTGAACATCCTGAATCAAGGCAAATAAATGTTTAAACACAAATATTTAGAACTTTTATATAAAGTGCCCAACCATAGCCAAACCAGTACTGAAACGAGAATCAGTAGAGGTAATGGTATATATAAGAGTATATCGTCGATCTGAAAAGGGAGGTAAGAGATGAATCTCTACGACCGATAACAGAGAACCTATGAAATAGACCCCGTAGAAGGAGATCATTGAATTCAAATAGGCAATACTCTCTTCACATCCCTCTGACATTCACTGCACGCTGAGAGGAAAACCGGGCTCCAACCTGCTGCGGAGCGCATATCAACGTAGAATCTAGCACAAACTTACTTCACCACCTCCACGGGAGGCAAAGTTTGTAAAAACTGATTTGTGGGTGTGGTGAGGGGTGTATTTATAGGCATTTTGAGGTTTGGGAAACTTTGCCCCTCCTGGTAGTAATGTATATCCCATACGTCACTAGCTCATGGACTCTTGCTAATTACATGAAAGAAACCTTAATTCTGTAATAAAAGTTTTTAAGTGTAAGAACGTTACTGGCCCTTTAAAATTTAAAATGTAACTTTTCTTTTACTGGAGATTGTAAAACGCACTAAATAGACCAGAAAAAAAAAACAGAATTTATGCTTACCTGATAAATTACTTTCTCTTGCGGTGTATCCAGTCCACGGATTCATCCTTTACTTGTGGGACATTCTCATTCCCTACAGGAAGTAGCAAAGAGAGCACACAGCAAAGCTGTCCATATAGCTCCCCCTCTAGCTCTACCCCCCAGTCATTCGACCAAAGGTTAGGAAGAAAAAGGAGAAACCATAGGGTGCAGTGGTGATTGTAGTTTAAACAAAAATTTTTTTACCTGACTTAAATGCCAGGGCGGGCCGTGGACTGGATACACCGCAAGAGAAAGTAATTTATCAGGTAATCATAAATTCTGTTTTCTCTTGCAAGGTGTATCCAGTCCATGGATTCATCCTTTACTTGTGGGATACCAATACCAAAGCTTTAGGACACGGATGAAGGGAGGGAACAAGACAGGTACCTTAAACGGAAGGCACCACTGCTTGCAAAACCTTTCTCCCAAAAATAGCCTCCGAAGAAGCAAAAGTATCGAATTTGTAAAATTTGGCAAAAGTATGCAGTGAAGACCAAGTCGCTGCCTTTTTTGAAAGCCCATGTGGAAGCCACTGCTCTGGTAGAATGAGCAGTAATTCTTTCAGGAGGCTGCTGGCCAGTAGTTCCATAGGCCAAACGGATGATGCTTTTCAGCCAAAAGGAAAGAGAGGTAGCAGTCGCTTTCTGACCTCTCCTCTTACCAGAATAGATGACAAACAAGGAAGATGTTTGTCTGAAATCCTTAGTTGCTTGTAAATAGAACTTTAAAGCACGAACTACATCAAGATTGTGTAATAGACGTTCCTTTTTCGAAGATGGATTGGGACACAGAGAAGGAACACAGAAAAATGTTGCACTCACAGCGGTTAAAGGACCTATAGCTCCTATCTAAGGTGGGCCCCCACTACCCACAAAGGAAATACTGTTGTAAGAAAGGTATAGAGAAGAGCGCCAGTGAAGTCAAGGTCTGGTGTGTGTGTGTGAGAATTGTTTTCACACTAAAATAAAATAAAATAAATGCAACCCTTTGTGAAGGCTGAGTACCTATGGTAGGCCACAGAGGCTAATATGATAGTAAGACAATTGTAGATAGATATAAAGGATACAATACAATTTATTACAAACACAAATTAAATCTATAGACATGGATCCATGGTACATAAAAATGTATAAAAACAATTTAAAATAGTTATCCGTAAAATTCAAAGGGGGATATATCCCTCCAAGGACAAAATGTCCCCAAGATGGTATACAAAGATTGGTAGAAGTGGTTGGACTAGACTACCCTCTGCTTCATATGGTAATACTAGTGTTTGTATTACCACATGAAGCAGAGGGTAGTCTAGTCCAACCACTTCTACCAATCTTTGTATACCATCTTGGGGACATTTTGTCCTTGGAGGGATATATCCCCCTTTGAATTTTACGGATAACTATTTTAAATTGTTTTTATACATTTTTATGTACCATGGATCCATGTCTATAGATTTAATTTGTGTTTGTAATAAATTGTATCGTATCCTTTATATCTATCTACAATAGTCTTACTATCATATTAGCCTCTGTGGCCTACCATAGGTACTCAGCCTTCACAAAGGGTTGCATTTATTTTATTTTATTTTAGTGTGAAAACAATTCTCTCACACACACACACCAGACCTTGACTTCACTGGCGCTCCTCTCTATACCTTTCTTACACAGAGAAGGAACAACTATTTCCTGTTTAATATTCTTGTTAGAAACAACTTTAGGAAGAAAAACAGGCTTCATACGCAAAACTACCTTATCTGCGTGGAACACCGGGTAAGTTGAATCACACTGTAAGGCAGATAATTCTGAAACTCTTCGAGCAGAAGAGATAGTTATCAAAAACAAAACTTTCCAAGATAACTTAATGTCTATGGAATGTAAAGGTTCAAACGGAACCCCTTGAAGAACTGAAAGAACTAGTTTCAAACTCCATGGCGGAGCCACAGGTTTATAGACGGGCTTGATTCTGACTAAAGCCTGAGCAAACGCTTGAATGTCTGGTACCTCTGCCAGACGCTTGTGTAACAGGATAGACAAAGCAGATATTTGTCCTTTTAAGGAACTAGCTGACAATCCTTTCTCCAGTCCTTCTTGGAGAAAGGACAATATCCTGGGAATCCTAATCTTACTCCATGAGTAACCCTTGGATTCACACCAACAAAAGATATTTCCGCCATATCTTATGGTAGATTTTCCTGGTGACAGGCTTTCTAGCCTGAATCAGAGTATCTATAACTGACTCAGAGAACCCACGCTTTGATAGAATTAAGCGTTCAATCTCCAAGCAGTCAGACGTAGAGAAACTAAATTTGGATGCTTGAACGGACCCTGTATTAGAAGATCCTGCCTCATTGGCAGTGTCCATTGTGGGACAGATGACATGTCCACTAGGTCTGCATACCAAGTCCTGCGTGGCCACGCAGGCGCTATCAGAATCACCGAAGCCTTCTCCTGCTTGATTCTGGCAACCAGACGCGGGAGGAAACGGTAGAAAAACATAAGCCAGATTGAAGGACCAAGGCGCTGCTAGAGCATCTATCAATACCGCCTTGGGATCCCGGGACCTGGACCCGTAGAGAGGAAGTTTGGTGTTCTGACGGGACGCCATCGGATCCAACTCTGGGGTGCCCCATAGCTGAGTCAGCTGGGCAAATACCTCCGGGTGGTGTTCCCACTCCCCCGGGTGAAAAGTCTGACGACTTAGAAAATCTGCCTCCCATTTGTCTACTCCTGGGATGTGAATTGCTGCGAGATGGCAGGAGTGATCCTCCGCCTACCTGATTATTTTGGTTACTTCCGTCATCGCTAGGGAACTCTTTGTTCCCCCCTGATGATTGACGTAAGCTACAATCGTGATGTTGTCCGACTGAAATCTGATGAATTTGGCCGCCGCTAGTTGAGGCCATGCCTGAAGAGCGTTGAATATCGCCCTCAGTTCCAGAATGTTTATCGGGAGAAGAGTTTCTTCCTGAGACCATAAGCCCTGAGCTTTCAGGGAGTCCCAGACCGCACCCCAGCCTAACAGACTGGCGTCGGTCGTTACGATGATCCACTCTGGCCTTCGGAAACATATTCCTTGAGACAGGTGATCCTGAGACAACCACCAGAGAAGAGAATCTCTGGTCTCCTGGTCCAACTGAATTTGAGGAGACAAATCTGCATAATCCCCATTCCACTGTTTGAGCATGCATAGTTGCAGTGGTCTGAGGTGTATCCGAGCAAAAGGGACTATGTCCATTGCCGCAACCATTAGTCCGATTGTCTCCATGCACTGAGCCACAGATGGCCGAGGAATGGAATAAAGAGCTCGGCAAGTAGTTAAGAGTTTTAGCTTTCTGACCTCTGTCAGAAATATTTTCATTTCTACCGAGTCTATCAGGTTTCCTAGGAATGGAACTCTTGTGAGGGGGGAGAGAGAACTCTTTTTGATGTTCACCTTCCACCCGTGAGACCTCAGAAAGGCCAATACAATCTCCGTGTGAGACTTGGTTCTTTGGAAAGTTGACGCCTGAATTAAGATGTCGTCTAGGTAAGGCGCCACTGCTATGCCCCGCGGTCTTAGAACCGCCAGGAGGGACCCTAGCACCTTTGTGAAAATTCTGGGCGCAGTGGCCAACCCGAAAGGAAGAGCCACAAACTGATAATGCTTGTCCAGAAAGGCGAACCTGAGAAACTGGTGATGATCTTTGTGTATAGGAATGTGCAGATACGCATCCTTTAGATCCACGGTAGTCATATATTGACCCTCCTGGATCATTGGTAAGATTGTCCGAATGGTCTCCATCTTGAATGATGGGACTCTGAGGAATTTGTTTAGAATTTTGAGATCCAGGATTGGTCTGAAAGTTCCTTCTTTTTTTGGGAACCACAAACAGGTTTGAGTAAAACCCCAGTCCTTGTTCTGCAATTGGAACTGGGTGGATCACTCCCATTGTATGTAGATCTTCTACACAGCGTAAAAACGCCTCTTTCTTTGTCTGATCTGTAGACAGACGAGAAATGTGGAACCTTCCCCTTGGAGGAGAGTCCTTGAATTCTAGAATGTATCCCTGGGCTACAATCTCTAATGCCCAAGGATTGTGTACATCTCTTGCCCAGGCCTGAGCGAAGAGAGAGAGTCTGCCCCCTACTAGAACCGGTCCCGGATCGGGGGCTACCCCTTCATGCTGTCTTGGTGGCAGCTGCAGGCTTTTTGGCCTGTTTACCCTTATTCCAGCCCTGGTAAGGTTTCCAGTTTGCCTTGGGCTGTGAAGCGTTACCCTCTTGCTTTGCAGCCAGAGAGGATGAAGCGGGCCGTTCCTGAAATTGCGAAAGGAATGAAAATTAGCTTTGTTCTTTGTTTTAAAGGCTTTGTCCTGAGGGAGAGCATGGCCTTTTCTCCCGGTGATATCTGAAATCTCTTTCAATTCAGGCCCGAATAGGGTCTTCCCTTTGAAAGGAATGTTCAAAAGCTTGGATTTAGACGACACATCGGCCGACCAGGACTTTAGCCATAGCGCCCTGCGCGCCAAAATGGCGAAACCTGAATTTATTTATTTTTTCGCCGCTAACTTAGCTATTTGGAAAGCGGCGTCAGTGATAAAAGAATTAGCTAGCTTTAGAGCCTTTATTCTATTCATAATTTCCTCATATGAGGTCTCCGTCTGGAGCAAGTCTTCCAGCGCCTCAAACCAGAAAGCAGCTGCAGTAGTTACAGGAATAATGCAGGCAATAGGTTGGAGAAGAAAACCTTGTTGAACAAAAATTTTCTTAAGTAAACCCTCTAATTTTTTATCCATAGGGTCTTTAAAAGCACAACTGTCTTCAATTGGTATGGTTGTGCGTTTAGCTAGTGTAGAAACAGCCCCCTCCACCTTAGGGACCGTCTGCCACGAGTCCCGCATGGGGTCAGATATGGGGAACATTTTCTTAAAAACAGGAGAGAGGACAAAAGGGACACCTGGCCTATCCCACTCCCTAGTAACGATATCCGCAATCCTCTTAGGGACAGGAAACGCATCCGTATAAACAGGGACCTCTAGGTACTTGTCCATTTTACACAATTTCTCTGGGATCACCAAAGGGTCACAGTCATCCAGAGTAGCTAATACCTCCCTAAGTAAAACACGGAGGTGTTCTAGTTTAAATTTAAAAGCCAATGTATCTGAATCTGTCTGGGGAGGAACCCTTCCTGAATCAGAGACTTCTCCCTCAGACATCAAATCCCTCGCTCCCAGTTCAGAGCGCTGTGAGGGTATATCGGATACGGCTACCAAAGCGTCAGAATGCTCATAATCTGTTCTTAAAACGGAGCTATCACGCTTTGCAGGTAACACGGGCAGTTTAGATAAGAAGGCTGTAAGAGAATTATCCATGACTGCCGCTAAGTCTTGTAATGTAAAAGGGTTAGACGCACTAGAGGTACTAGACGTCGCTTGCGCGGGCGTAACTGGTTGTGACACTTGGGGAGAGGCAGACGGGCTACCCTCGTTACCTTCAGTCTGAGAATCATCTTGGGCCACATTCTTAAGTGCAACAATATGATCTTTAAAGTTTATAGACATATCAGTACAAGTGGGACACATTCTGAGAGGGGGTTCCACCATGGCTTCTAAACACATTGAACAAGGATTTTCCTTAGTGTCAGACATGTTTAACAGACTAGTAGAGTACACAAACAGGCTTGGAATCACTTTAATCAAATAAAAAACACAATTTGAAAAAAACGTTACTGTGCCTTTAAGAGATAAAAAGCACACAATTTTACAAAACGGTGAAAAATGCAGCAATCTTTCTGAAATTTTCACAGTATGTAGCTAAAGCCTTAATAAGATTGCACCCCAAGTTTCAAAACGATTAACCCCTTAATGCCCAAACCGGAGCAGCCTAAAGCCAACACCTGGTTAAATAACTACAGCACCTTGCCATAGCCTTGCTGTGGCCCTACCTTCCCTTAGGGATCAGATTTGGGGGAATATAGCTTCTTTTAGGCCCTCAAACATCAGCAGGACCCTCCATGTGAAACAGCATGAACTTCTCTGCAATTCTGTGCATCTGAGGCAATTAGGCCCCTCCCACTCTACTCCGGAGCTGTGAGACCTAGTAAATCACTCCTAAGTGACTAAAAAACAGCCATGTGGCAATAACCCCAGAAAAAAACCCAAAAGGGCTTTCAAAGTGTCTTGCAAAACGATTTTTCCTTAGCCAAACAATCGATTGCCCTGAATAAGTGTCAACCAGTATATTAGCCCTATTATGTAAGCATTTAATTCCTTACTAAGTCTGTGAACATAGCTTACCCTCCCCTCATGGGGATCTTGTCAGTCTTCAGTCATTTATTTCTAGACAAGACTGAGATAATGCTAGAACATACCTTATTGCAGATCACCCTGCAAACTGTTCCCCCCAACTGAAGTTTTCTGGTACTCCTCAGTCCTGTGTGGGAACAGCAGTGGATTTTAGTTACAACATGCTAAAATCATTTTCCTCTCAGCAGAAATCTTCATCACTTTTCTGCTAGAGAGTAAATAGTACAAACCGGTACCATTTAAAATAACAAACTTCTGATTGAAGATAATAAAACTACAATTCTAGCACCACATTCACTTTACACTCCCGAGAGAGACCCTAGTGCTTAGAGCCAGCAAAGAGAATGACTGGGGGGTGGAGCTAGAGGGGGAGCTATATGGACAGCTTTGCTGTGTGCTCTCTTTGCTACTTCCTGTAGGGAATGAGAATATCCCACAAGTAAAGGATGAATCCGTGGACTGGATACACCTTGCAAGAGAAAATATGACACCTTTACTCTTCAGCAGCTTTGCTGAGGTGCCTACCTGACTCGCTAAAACCGGAGCTCTTTTTCTCACTTCCTGAAAAAACGATCCAGACTCAGGAGAACAATGCAGTGGCTTTCCGGTCCTAGAAACGCATGCTTAATGAAGAATCATGCGTTTCTAGGCAGAGCTTGAAAATTTCTGAGCTGACTATCTCCACACTGAGGCACAATGAAATGGCACGCAACTCAGCAAAAATCCGCCCATCGTGGACGTTACCAGTAACACACAATCTCCCGGTCGGTATTTTTCTGAGTTAAACCGCCCGGAGACTTAACTACCAGAGCCATAATAAATACTATTCTCCCAGCCCCAGTGCCTGCATCCTAATGCTGTCCAAGTTCTCTCCAGTCTAT
The DNA here is from genome assembly GCF_027579735.1 of Bombina bombina. Lineage (NCBI taxonomy): Eukaryota > Metazoa > Chordata > Amphibia > Anura > Bombinatoridae > Bombina > Bombina bombina. The sequence continues at coordinate 396,675,766 of NC_069500.1, read as the reverse complement.
GAGAGTTTACAATGTCCCCAATAATAAAGTGCCCTATTTAACTGAGCCCTTTATATTGTATATATCTGTGTAATGAAGTGCTCCCTTCTTTCTGAGTGTCTCTGATATTCCAGAAATAATAAAGTAGCACTTACCTCATATATCTTCCTGACAGCAAAACAGTTCACCGGGTATGAGAGGTCCTCTCCCTCACATGGACCTGTGAAAGAAAGGAAATTCCTGAGTAAATATCCCTCAGGTTTTCAGGGTTAGGGCAGCATCAAAATATGGGAGGCGCAGTGAGAATTATGTCCCACAAGATCACTCTTGATATGTTGTCTATTTGATCATTTGTCCATGTGGCCTATACTATGTGGCCAAGACGAGCACGTCTTTCCGTGAATGACTAGCGAATCATCGCAGTGTAATTAGGAAGGCCATGAAAGACAAAAAAAGTGACCAACCTGTGGCACGTCATTTTATGCAACACGGCCATACAGTAGCTATGATAAGAACAATTCCTATTGATTGGATACCGCCATTGAGAAGAGGGGGTGACAGAAACCTTGAATTGCTAAAGAGGGAAGCAAGGAGGATTCACCGACTGGAAACACTATTACCCAAGGGGCTCAATACCAGTATTGACTATGCTCTGTTCTACTAACAACTATTATTTACATAGTAGTAACATCATACTGAGTTAACAAAGTAGGTCTAATGCTGGGGCTCTTGCTATACTACCTGATATCTAAATCAGGTTTTTCAATAAGTACAGAATTATATTCCCATATTGTAAACTATGCTCTACTCCCGGGTCATTCATATTACCTCTATACCCACCTATTCCCTACCGAACTAAATGTAATTGTGTAGTCCAATCTACGTATGTTTTTTCTATATGTTACATCTAATAGACACGCAGAACCATCATAATGCTTACTTGCTTAAATGAGGACTCTACACACCCCCACACAGCACCTACAGTACACATTTAATAGACTCCTTCCTACCCCTGTTTCATACATGTTTATTATGTTTTCCTTTGATACGTTTTGTATACATTGTCATATAGCATATGTTGTGCTCTTGCAAGCGTCAGCAGTTAGACACTGAGCAACAGTTGTTGTTCCTACTGATATAATACCCTGTAACAGATATATACATATTCTCATATATATATATATATATATATATATATATATATATATATATATTTTATTTATTTTTTTTACTTTTTGTTTTGTATATTTACAAATTAAAGGGAGCCCCTTTCAGTGGGTGTCCCAGGCTTACTTCATTAACAGTGTTAAATTGGGAGCTTTTAGGTAAGTTTTTAAAAGGTTTTACACTGGATTTTTATATCTGTGTCTGTGTATATTATTCTTTATAGTAGTGTCTATTACATGCAGTTAAATGGAAATTGGTGTATACTGCGCCTCTGCAAAAAAATGTAATACATACATATTACAAAAATGCTATTTAAAGGGACAGTAAACAACAATATTATTGTTTTAAAAGATAATCCTTTTATTTACCATTCACCAGTTTTGCATAACCAACACTGTTATATGAATATACTTTTTACCTCTATAATTACCTTGTATCCATGCTTCTGCAGACTGTCCCCTTATTTCAGTTCTTTTGACAGACTTGCATTTCAGGCAATTTGTGCTGATCTAAATAACTCCACGGGCATGAGCACCTTATTTATATGACAAACATTATCATCATCTAGCTGTGACAATCTGTCAAATGCATTCGTATAAGAGGCGGCTTTCAAGGGCTTAGAAATTAGCATTAGCGCCTACCTAGGGTTAGCGTTCGACTAAGAATGCCAAGAGAACAAAGCAAATATGATAAATGACAACTGGAAAGTTGTTTAAAACAATATGCCCTATCTGAATTATGACAAGTTTAATTTGGACTTTACTGCCCCTTTAAGTCATTCTTTTTGAAAATATTGTACTTTGTTTTCTGAATACAGTGTAATAATAATAATATTAATTAATAATAAGATATAGTGTAATTACAGGATTGTCAAGTGTGTTCTTGAAAGGATTTTCACAGGCCTTCATGGAAGCAAGTACTTTGCTATAATTGGTTTAATTATGCATTATGCTGAAACATACCAAAAATAACAAATTTTCCTTTTCATTACCGATTGCTTATTTCTATAAAAATATTTAACCATGTCTGCTTATTTTATAGAGGTTAACTAATGCAATTATAGAACCACAAATGTTTTAACTATGGAGTTTAGAAAAAAAAGCTCACATGCTATTATTATTTACCTTGTATATTAAAGTTTTAATAAAATGTATGCATTTTTTACACTTCTTGATGTATAATTCTCCTATGAAATGAGATAAACATAAAAACAATGGTATACTTTTAATCTGCTGGGACTGCAGAAATAAAACAATGCATAATTTGTGGATTTCTTACAGAAAATGACCTACAGTAGCGCTTGAATGTGAGCAGCATCTAAAAACAGCTCAGTAAAGTGTGAAATGGCTCAGCAGAGAAACAGTTAATACTGAAAAATTGAAAAGAACATAATTCTTTTTTTTTTTTTCTTTCCTAAACCAGCTTGAGGTAGCAATTTGACTAATAACAACTCCAGTACAATGTATCTTATAAGGCTCTTATAGCATTTGATTTGCTAGAGATATGGGTAATATTAAGTGACCAATAGTTAAGTACTGTGTGTATGGGGTAACAATAACATTATTTCAGCTCTCGGATTGTATTAGTTTAGCCTATTTCTAGCCTAATCAGCGGTACTTAAAAACGATTCATTTTAAATATCAACTTGATTAAGCAAACTATAAATATATTAATGAGAGGTATATTTATACATATTATGGAATATAATAAGGAATTCTAGGATCTAGACATAAGCTATTGCTTAAAGGGACAGTCTAGTAAAAATTAAATGTTCATGATTCAGATAGGGCATACAATTTTAAACAACTTTCCAATTTACTTTTATAATCAAATTTTCTTGTTCTCTAGGTATTCTTTGTTGAAAGCTAAACATAAGTAGGCTCATATGCTAATTTCTAAGCCCTTGGAGGATGCCTCACCTCAGTGCATTTTGACAGTTTTCACAGCTAGACAACGCTAGTTGAAGTGTGCCATATAGATAACATTGTGCTCACTCCCATGGAGTCAACAATGATTAGTTAATATGGAAAGTCTGTCCAAAGAACTGAAATAAGGGGGCAAACTGCAAATGCTTAGATACAAGGTAATCACAGAGGTAAAAACATAATATATGTTTACCAGATAAATTCCTTTCCTTCTGGATAGGGAGAGTCCACAGCTTCATTCCTTACTGTTGGGAAAACAGAATTTATGCTTACCTGATAAATTACTTTCTCCAACGGTGTGTCCGGTCCACGGCGTCATCCATAACTTGTGGGAATATTCTCTTCCCCAACAGGAAATGGCAAAGAGCACAGCAAAAGTTGTCCATATAGTCCCTCCTAGGCTCCGCCCACCCCAGTCATTCGACCGACGGACAGGAGAAAAAACAGGAGAAACTATAAGGTGCCGTGGTGGCTGTAGTTAAAGAAAGAAATTCATCAAACCTGATTAAAAAACCAGGGCGGGCCGTGGACCGGACACACCGTTGGAGAAAGTAATTTATCAGGTAAGCATAAATTCTGTTTTCTCCAACATTGGTGTGTCCGGTCCACGGCGTCATCCATAACTTGTGGGAACCAATACCAAAGCTTTAGGACACGGATGAAGGGAGGGAGCCAATCAGGTTACCTAAACAGAAGGCACCACGGCTTGCAAAACATTTCTCCCAAAAATAGCCTCCGAAGAAGCAAAAGTATCAAATTTGTAGAATTTGGCAAAAGTGTGCAGGGAAGACCAAGTCGCTGCCTTACATATCTGATCAACAGAAGCCTCGTTCTTGAAGGCCCAAGTGGAAGCCACAGCCCTAGTAGAGTGAGCTGTGATGCGTTCAGGAGGCTGCCGTCTGGCAGTTTCGTAAGCCAATCGGATGATGCTTTTCAGCCAAAAGGAAAGAGGTAGCAGTAGCTTTTTGACCTCTCCTCTTGCCAGAATAAACGACAAACAGAGAAGACGTTTGTCTGAAATCCTTTGTTGCTTCTAAATAGAACTTTAAAGAACGAACTACATCTAAATTGTGTAACAAACGTTCCTTCTTTGAAACTGGATTCGGACACAAAGAAGGCACAACTATTTCCTGGTTAATATTCTTATTGGAAACAACCTTTGGAAGGAAACCAGGTTTAGTACGCAAAACAACCTTATCTGAATGGAACACCAGATAGGGCGGATTACACTGCAAAGCAGATAACTCAGAAACTCTTCTAGCAGAAGAAATAGCAACCAAAAACAGAACTTTCCAAGATAACATCTTGATATCTATGGAATGTAGAGGTTCAAACGGAACCCCTTGAAGAACTGAAAGAACTAAATTCAGACTCCAGGGAGGAGTCAAAGGTCTGTAAACAGGCTTGATCCTGACCAAAGCCTGAACAAAAGCTTGAACATCAGGCACAGCTGCCAGTCGTTTGTGTAACAAGACAGATAAAGCAGAAATCTGTCCCTTAAGAGAACTTGCTGATAATCCCTCATCCAAACCTTCTTGAAGAAAGGAAAGGATCCTAGGAATTTTGATCTTACTCCATGAGAATCCCTTGGATTCACACCAACAGATATATCTTTTCCATATTTTATGGTAAATTTTTCTAGTTACAGGTTTTCTGGCTTGTACCAGAGTATCTATTACAGAATCCGAAAACCCACGCTTAGATAAAATCAAGCGTTCAATTTCCAAGCCGTCAGCTGGAGGGAAACTAGATTTGGATGTTCGAATGGACCTTGTACTAGAAGATCCTGTCTCAAAGGTAGCTTCCATGGTGGAGCCGATGACATATTCACCAGGTCTGCATACCAAGTTCTGCGTGGCCACGCAGGAGCTATCAAGATCACCGAGGCCCTCTCCTGCTTGATCCTGGCTACCAGCCTGGGAATGAGCTACTAATGCATCCACTAGAGTCGCCTTGGGATCCCTGGATCTGGACCCGTAGCAAGGAACCTTGAAGTTCTGACGAGACGCTATCAGATCCATGTCTGGAATGCCCCATAATTGAGCCAGCTGGGCAAATATCTCCGGGTGGAGTTCCCACTCCCCCGGATGGAATGTCTGACGACTCAGATAATCCGCCTCCCAGTTTTCCACTCCTGGGATGTGGATCGCAGATAGGTGGCAGGAGTGATCCTCCGCCCATTTTATGATTTTGGTTACTTCTCTCATCGCCAGGGAACTCCTTGTTCCCCCCTGATGGTTGATGTAAGCAACAGTCGTCATGTTGTCTGATTGGAATCTTATGAATCTGGCCTTTGCTAGTTGAGGCCAAGCCCTGAGAATAATGAATATCGCTCTCAGTTCCAGAATGTTTATCGGGAGAAGAGACTCTTCCCGAGACCATAGACCCTGAGGTTTCAGGGAGTCCCAGACCGCGCCCCAGCCTAATAGACTGGCGTCGGTCGTGACGATGACCCACTCTGGTCTGCGGAAGCTCATTCCCTGGGACAGGTGATCCTGGGTTAGCCACCAACGGAGTGAGTCTCTGGTCTTCTGATCTACTTGAATCACTGGAGACAAGTCTGTATAGTCCCCATTCCACTGTTTCAGCATGCACAGTTGTAATGGTCTTAGTTCCTTTTGCGCGAATTCATCTATGTCCATTGTTGCAACCATCAACCCTACTACTTCCATGCACTGAGCTATGGAAGGTCGTGGAACAGAGTGAAGAACTTGACAAGCGTTTAGAAGTTTTGACTTTCTGACATCTGTCAGGAAAATCTTCATTTCTAAAGAATCTATTATTGTCCCCAAGAAAGGAACTCTTGTCGACGGAGACAGGGAACTTTTTTCTATGTTCACTTTCCATCCGTGAGATCTGAGAAAGGCCAGAACGATGTCTGTGTGAGCCTTTGCCTTTGAAAGAGACGACGCTTGTATCAGAATGTCGTCCAAGTAAGGTGCCACTGCAATGCCCCTTGGTCTTAGAACCGCTAGAAGGGACCCGAGTACCTTTGTGAAAATCCTTGGAGCAGTGGCTAGCCCGAATGGGAGAGCCACGAACTGGTAATGTTTGTCCAGAATTGCGAACCTTAGGAAGGATCTTTGTGGATAGGAATATGTAGATACGCATCCTTTAGATCCACGGTAGTCATAAATTGACCCTCCTGGATTGTAGGTAAAATCGTTCGAATAGTTTCCATTTTGAACGATGGCACTCTGAGAAATTTGTTTAGGATCTTTAAATCCAGAATTGGTCTGAAAGTTCCCTCTTTTTTGGGAACTACAAACAGATTTGAGTAAAACCCCATTCCTTGTTCCACGGTTGGAACTGGGTGTATCACTCCCATTTTTAACAGGTCTTCTACACAATGTAAGAATGCCTGTCTCTTTATTTGGTTTGAAGATAAGTGAGTCATGTGGAACCTTCCCCTTGGGGGTAGTTCCTTGAATTCCAGAAGATAACCCTGAGAAACTATTTCTAGTGCCCAGGGATCCTGAACATCTCTTGCCCAAGCCTGAGCGAAAAGAGAGAGTCTGCCCCCTACTAGATCCGGTCCCGGATCGGGGGCTACTCCTTCATGCTGTCTTGGTAGCAGCAGCAGGCTTCTTGGCCTGCTTACCCTTGTTCCAGCCTTGCATCGGTTTCCAAGCTGGTTTGGTTTGTGAAGCATTACCCTCTTGTCTAGAGGCTGCAGAGTTGGAGGCCGGTCCGTTCCTGAAATTGCGAAAGGAACGAAAATTAGACTTATTCTTGGCCTTGAAAGGCCTATCTTGTGGGAGGGCGTGGCCCTTACCCCCAGTGATGTCTGAGATAATCTCTTTCAATTCTAATTTTTTATCCATAGGATCTTTGAAAGCACAATTATCCTCAATAGGAATAGTAGTGCGCTTGGCTAGTGTAGAAACTGCCCCCTCAACCTTAGGGACTGTCTGCCATAAGTCCTTTCTGGGGTCGACCAAAGGAAATAATTTCTTAAATATAGGAGGGGGGACAAAAGGTATGCCGGGCTTCTCCCACTCCTTATTCACTATGTCCGCCACCCGCTTGGGTATAGGAAAAGCGTCGGGGTGCACCGGAACCTCTAGGAACTTGTCCATCTTGCACAATTTTTCTGGAATGACCAGGTTGTCACAATCATCCAGAGTAGATAGCACCTCCTTAATCAGTGCGCGGAGATGCTCTAATTTAAATTTAAATGTCACAACATCAGGTTCTGCCTGTTGAGAAATTCTACCTGAATCAGAAATTTCCCCATCTGACAAAACCTCCCTCATGGCCACTTCAGATTGGTGTGAGGGTATGACAGAGCAATTATCAGCGCCTTCCTGCTCTACAGTGTTTAAAACAGAGCAATCGCGCTTTCTCTGAAATGCAGGCATTTTGGATAAAATATTAGCTATGGAGTTATCCATTACTGCCGTCAATTGTTGCATAGTAACAAGCATTGGCGCGCTAGAAGTACTAGGGGTCTCCTGCGTGGGCAAAACTGGTGTAGACACAGAAGGAGATGATGTAGAACTATGTCTACTCCCTTCATCTGATGAATGATCTTGGGCAACTTTACTATCTGTGGCAGTACTGTCCTTACTTTGTTTGGACGCTATGGCACAATTATCACACAATTTTGAAAGGGGAGACACATTGGCTTCCATACATACAGAACATAGTTTATCTGAAGGCACAGACATGTTAAACAGGCTTAAACTTGTCAATAAAGTACAAAAAACGTTTTAAAACAAAACCGTTACTGTCTCTTTAAATTTTAAACAGGGCACACTTTATTACTGAATATGTGAAAAACTATGAAGGAATTGTTCAAATTGAACCAAATTTTCACCACAGTGTCTTAAAGCATTCAAAGCATTGCACCCCAAATTTCAGACCTTTAACCCTTAAAATTAGGAAACCGGAGCCGGTTACAGTTTTAACCCCTCTACAGTCCCAGCTACAGCCTTTGCTGCGACTTTACCAAACCCAGGGGGGTATACGATACCAAATGAAGCCTTCTAGGAACCTTTTCAATTACTTTCAGACCCACACACATGCAGCTGCATGTCCTGCTCTCAAAAGTAACTGCGCAGTAATGACGCGAAAATGAGGCTCTGCCTACTACAGAGAAGGCCCTTCCTGACTGACTGATATTTTGAAAAAGTATGTAAGGAGGACCAGGTAGCCGCCTTACAAATCTGATCCATAGAGGCCTCGTTCTTAAAGGCCCAAGAGGAAGCCACTGCTCTAGTGGAATGAGCCGTTATCCTCTCAGGACGACGATGTCCCGCTGTCTCGTAAGCTAAGCGGATGACACTCCTTAACCAAAAAGATAGGGAAGTCGAAGTAGCCTTCTGCCCCTAACGCTTTCCCTAATAGACAACAAAGAGGAAGATTGTCTAAACGCCTTAGTAGCCTGAAGATAGAACTTCAAGGCGTGAACCACATCCAAATTGTGAAGTAAGCGTACCTTCGATGGAGGAGGATTAGGACACAAGGAAGGAACCACAATCTCCTGATTGATGTTGCGATCTGACACAACCTTAGGAAGAAATCCTAATTTAGTACGTAAACCTGCCTTATCTGCATGAAAAATCAGATAAGGGGGCTCACGTTGCAAAGCAGAGATCTCAGAAACTCTGCCCACAGAGGCAATAGCCAATAAAAAAAAAAGAACCTTCCAAGATAACAATTTAATGTCAACGGAATGCAGGGGCTCAAACGGAACCTGTTGCAAAACCCGAAGAACAAGATTTAGGCTCCAAGGAGGAGCCCCAGATCTAAACACAGGTCTGATCTTAGTCAGAGCCTTAACAAAGGACTGCACGTCTGGAAGCTTAGCCAGTGCAATAAAACCGACAGTGCCAAAATCTGTCCCCTCAGGGAACTAGCAGAAAGGCTCTTCTCTAGCACATCCTGGAGAAAAGAGAAGATCCTGGCAACCTTAACTCTGTGCTAAAAAAAAACACGCATTTCACACCAGAATAAGTAGGTCCTTCACACCTTGTGAAAGATACGCCAAGTAACTGGTTTACAAGCTTGAATAAGAGTATCAATGACACTTAGTGAAACCTCTCTTGGCTAAGACTAAGCGTTCAATTTCCACGCAGTCAGCCTCAAAGAAACTAGATTTTGATGAACAAATGGACCTTATATCAGCAGGTCTCTGCAACAAGGTAACTTTTACGGAGGAGATGTGGACATCCCTACAAGATCCGCGAACCACGTCCTTTGCGACCACGATGAGCAATCAGGATTACGGATACCAGCTCTTGCTTGATGCATGCCACCCCTCTAGGAAGAAGCGGTAATGGAGGAAAAAGATATACGAGTTTGAACCTCCAGGGCACTGCTAGTGCATCTATTAGATCCGTTTGGGGATCCCTCGACCCGTACCTAGGTAGATTGGTTTTGAGACGGGACGCCATGAGCTCCCCATCCGTAAGAAGATATGCCAAGACACAAACTACAGTGTCATAGGCTATATCAATAAGAGGCGCCTAACCAAAATAAGGGTAACTATAATGATAGGATATTAGCCAACCACGCTACTCTAAATAGAGATTATGAGGGGCAATATGTAAAAATGTCATAAAAAAGGACAAAATAAAATGAAATAAAAATTAAAGATGAAAGATGGTAAAAAGAATCCCACATATAGGTACATCAAATAAACAGATGAATCAAGTGCAGACAAGGAAAATATCAGAATGTAATGGACAAATACGTGCAAGCAGGACCCAGTCAAGATCAGTGAGAAACAAATACAGGAGTAATCGATCCGGATAGGCTTGCGTCCGTAATCACAATCTCCCAGGATGGTCTTAACAAGCATATCCCTCGGGGAACATGATCAGGAGAGAGCCACCAAGAGAGAGATTCTCTCGACCGGCTGTCTAATACAATCTGTTGAGACAAATCTGAATGATAGCCGTTCCACTGCCTCAGCATGCACAGTTGTAAAGGACTGAGATAGAACCTGGCAAAAACAATTATGTCAATTCAGGACAACATGAGACCAATCACCTCCATACACTGAGCCACAGAGGGAAGTTAGCTTGCAACTTCTCTGGTCTGTTAGAAAAATCCTCATGGATATGGAGTATATTATAGTATCCAGGAATTCCACCCTGGTACTTGGGATAAGAGAACTTTTTTCAAAGTTTATCTTCCATACATGTGACCTAAGAAGACTGAGAAGGGACACCGATTATTCTTCCATAAGACAAAAAAAAAAGTTGTGCTTGCACCAGAATATCGTCCAAGTATGGGGCTACTATAATACCATGAGTTCTAACACCAGTAGGTAGCCGCTCCGGCAACTGCAGCCACCGGTTGAAACTAAAATCCTCTATGTTGAAACATCTTTCTCAGAAAGGTTTCCATTTTCTTATCCATCGGCTCTCTGAACGAAGAACTATCCTCAAGAGGTATAGTAATATGTTTAGAAAGCATAGAGATAGCACAATCCACCTTAGGAATGAAGCCACACAAATCCAGTTAAGAGTCCGAGAACAACTTTTTAAAAGTAGACGAGGGGGAAAAGGAAGAACCAATTCTTTACCATTCGTTCTTAATAATGTTCGGCATCTTAACCGGCACAGGAAAAGTCGAAGGAACTTTCCTGTCTTCGTAAACTCTGTCCAATTTAGGTTTTATAGGCTCTTCAGGCAGCACGGCCTCTGGAACCTCTAACTTAGACAGAAACTCCTTTAATAAAAAACGCAAGTGCTCAATTTTAAATCTAAAGGACGGTTCCTCCGCAGCAGGAGGCTTAGACGCTAAGGACTCCAACCCAGAAAGTTCACCCTCTGAAGCTACATCTGAAACTCATCACCGGATAACTGGGACATAATAGCTAAAGCAGATAAATATTTAGATGACTCCGGGTCAGGAGAGCTATGTTTAACCTTTCTCTTGCGTTTGTGAGGCCATGCTGGTGCTACTAGAAACACAAACGATTGTTCCATGATGATCTTGGAGATCACTCTTGGAAGAAGAACTAGAGGCGGGAAGATATAAGCAGGTTGGTAAAACCAAGGAACTGCTAACGCATCCACCGACTCAGACTCTAGAACAAAGCCAATTTGATGATAAAAGTAAATTAGAAAGTCGTTTAAAATTGCATGCCCTATCTGAATCATGAAAGTTTAATTTGGATTTTACAATCCCTTTAAATTCCTTTTATTACCCATTCCCCAGTTTTGCATAACCATCATGGTTATATTAATACACTTTTCCTGCTGCTAACAGCTCCTAAGCAAACAGCTCTCTGACCCTCCCCCTTCTACCTATTTGCCGCCATGTTAAGTACTGGCAGCTGTCTGCCAGTACCCAGTTTGCTGCAAATTAGGCTATTTAAAAAAAAAAAAAAACACTAAAAAAAACAACTTTTTCTGTAGTGTAGCTGCCCTCCCTCAATACCCCCCCGATCCCTTTATCAAACTTTATCCCCCTGCACCCTCCTTCCAACTTACTAAATTGTTTCCGTAGCACTCTCACCAACTCCCACCCCTCTCACACCTCCTCCAGCGATGGGCCGCCCAACCGCCCTCCCTCCTAACCCTCCCACGCCACTAGCGATCGGCACCACCGCTGGCTGAGTGGCCCTCTCTGCATCGGTTGCTTATCAGAGCATATTGCATGATGTCTCAATATCGAGGCATTACTGCAATATCCTGAAAGCGGCTGGAAGCAATCACGATCGCTTCCAACGCTTAAAACCCCTGTTTTTTGTAGGACGTAAGGGGTTAAACAACAACATTTTTGGTGTCTTTTTTTTTTATTCTGTTTTTTTATTGTTTTCCACACACAAAAAAAAAAAAACAAACAAACAACTAAATCAGACATAAAAAAAGGCAACAATTTGAGAAGACACAGCTTCCGTAATAACAATAAGATTCAAGGGGGACGCAGCTCCCGGTCTTGACCTATACCTTATACCTTTGGTAGATAATTCTACTGTAAGTAAATAAGTAAAACAACTAAATCAGGCATAAAAAATACAATCATAGATTTGTGAAGACACAGCTTCCATATAAACAATAAGATTCGAGGGTGTCTCCTATCCCTTTAAAGAATAAAAATTCTGGAGTAGACTGTCCCTTTAAGTGAGTTTAATGGTAAGCGTGTGAATGACTGCTTTTTCTCTTTTCTAATCATAAATAAATAACTAGAGTGACCGAGTGTGTGAATACATATTTTTTACATTTCTCTTCTCACCTATGCAAGAATAACTAATTGTTAAACAGGAATAGGACGACCTTCAGTTGTTTTCTCTTTTTTACAACTTTATTATTAAAAGGGACAGTCTACACAAAAAAATGTATTGTTTAAAAAGATAATGCCTTTATTACACATTTCCCCAGCTTTGCATAACCAACATTGATATATTAATATACTTTAGAACATTTAAACTTCTAAATTTCTGCCTGCTTCCAAGCCACTTCAGAAAGCCTCTTATCACATGCTTTTTTATTTGTTTTTCTAGAGACTGCTAGTTCATGTGGGCCATATAGATAAAATTGTGTTCACACCCGAGGAGTTAATTAAGAGTTAGCGCAACACAGTACTAAATGAAACTCAATAGATTTTAAATAGTCACAGTCATGTGATCAAGGGGCTGTTAGCAGAGGCTTAGATACAAGGTAATCACAAAGGTAAAAAGTATATTAATATAACTGTGTTGGTTGTGCAAAACTGAGGAATGTATAATAAATGGATTATCTATCTTTTAAAACAATAAAAATTCTATTGTAGACTGTCCCTTTAAGTTGTCCCTATCTTTTAGTAATAATTTGAATAATTTATAAGCAGTGTCAGAAATTTAAATATAGCATTCTATCATCTCTTTCTTGTAAATGCTAATATAGGGTGTATGGTGTACAAATAATTGTCACTAAGCTATGTGAAGCAGGTACATGTCCATACTAATAACCAATGGGCTACAAAAGGTGCAAAGTGCTTACCTGTCACTAAGCTGCAGCAACTTCTTCCAGTAGACAAGCCCATTTTAGGCAGTGCAAGCACATTTCCAAGGATCTATACTTGTAACAACACTTGTACCATTGGATTGGTAGGCAGGACCACATTTCACCTGGAAGGCCTGTGACATTTCTCACTGTGAAAACACATTTCACTGTCTGGCTGATAAATCCTTAATACCCATCGGACCAACAGGGTACTGCAAGGTGGAAACAGACCTCAGATTGGTTAGAGCACCCATCTCAGTGACTAGTAGATTTGCACTTCAACTTTCCCCTCACTCCTCATCAAGTGAAATCTTTTGCCTCTTCCTAGTGGTAAGGAGGGGAATTCCCACATATGATGACTCGTGGACTCTCACTATCCGATGAAAGAATAGTTAACTAATGCTTGGCAAAAAAGCATGTTCTCCGTCTGACCTGCTGTGTATTCTACCTGCCATAATCAACATTGACACTTCAGTTTTTCCTGCTTAATGGTTACACATAAATATACAATCAACTGGAGGTCCAGTCACATAATAGGCAACTGTATACTTAAACACTGTAAGTACTTAATATATTATGCAATGCTGACCTCAGGGCTGATGGCAGTTTCCTCGATCCTTCCCGACTCTGTATCCAGTGGATTCTTTAACGTTTGTAGAAATAATGCAGCTTTCCGCTTGCGTTCTGCCTGCAGCTGCTTCTCTTTTGATTCCTTTGAGGCCTGTGCCAGTTTTTCTCTGGCTGCTGCCGCCAATCTGTCTTCCAGCCTTTGCTTTGCTTTAAACAAAAAGAAATGACATCATAGGACTGTTAAAGACACCTAGACCACACTTGTCATTTATAACTGTTAGTGCATATAAACATCATGTAAACATGTTTATCTCAGGGCAGTGCTGCACATCTACTTAATATCACAAAACAAAAGAATATCCTAAAGACTGAAGGGATAACAGAACTTAGTACCATACTACCAGTTAGTACTAGTGCCATATAAAAAATAAATAAACCACAATTAGTTAATTCATGCTTTTAAGACAAATAATGATAAATAAAATATTTTATATAATCTGATTTCAGTACGGTTCCGTTTATAAAGCAAGTACTCTATAGATGAACTATCATCTCTATTCTGTTCCCATCAAACATATTAGACAATTAAATTTACAGACTAGAGAACAGATACTTTGAATTATGGTAAAATGTATAAGCAAAGCATCAATTTCCGCTTAATATATTTAAAGGTAATTGCATATGCATCTTAATATATCACACGAAAGGTAAGTTTTACACTCAAATCATCCAAAATAGCAGACACGTCCAGTAATGCTATATGATAATGCATATTTGACGGACTGCCAATGCAATGTTAAAAATGTAATTTGAATTCTCTGTGCAAGTAAAGGAATTAAAAAAAAAAACACAGAAAACAAAAAACGAAAACTGATCTATGAGATGCATGAAAATAACTTCCCTATTTTTAGCAGTACAAAATAATAACTGGCAGTAGAAACTGACAAATGTAGGCTCAGATGACTATAAGATATTGGATCCCTAATGGTATTCAATTAGAAGTGATATAACTCTAGGTTTTCAAGGTGTGATTGGGATTCAGCATGTTAATAAAAAAGTAAGCAGCTGACCAAAAAAAACTATAGTATAAGCAGAATGAACCATCAGAAGTCATTCTCTGACTAATTTGGGTAATTATGAAAAGGGATATAAAGGTCAAAATTGAATGACTTTGAATGTTAAATAGAAGCATTTTCACAATATACTTCCATTAATAGTTATTACTGTTTCAGTGGCATATGCACATATGCCGAGTGTGACTAGAGGATCTCAATTCAATCACCATGCCGGAGAGCTGGCGGTGGTGTGCATTACGTCAGTGCATACTTAGGGCTCAATTTATCAAGCTGGTGTGGACAGGGGTGTATATATGCGCCCCTGTCCGCCCAGTTCACCTCTGACGGGCAGCAATCCGCTGACAGAATTTAAGATTGCACGCAAGCCCTAATCTTAGACTCTTCTCCGCTTCTTAGGTGGAGAATTTCTGCCTCCCCGGTCTCGTCCAACCGGGGAGATTGACAGCTCCTGCCTGCGTGTGATTGGCTGTGCCCGGGAAGAGGGCGGGATTGCATGCGAGTGCAAAATAGCGCTTGCATGCAATCTTAAATTGCGGCAGTGGAATGCAAAGTAAATTAAATATTTTGGTTCTGTGTCACCAAAGCACTGACTTTCTAAATGTATAATTAAAAACAATTATGGTTTAATTTTTTTTTTTTTTTAAATAAAGAACATCCATTAACAAAAAGACAAAGCAAAAAAGAAAAACTCAGTTACACCAATTCAGACAATACTAATAAAACAAAATAATATAGCAGAGGTCTCAGAAGCAGATCAAATAAGTTAAGAAAGATTGCCTTCCTTTTTACAATGTAACCTTACCTTGTTTGGCTTCAAGTTCCTCTGCAGTTAGTTGTGGTCTCTTTTCTTCAACCACAGTGGCTGACGTACCATGTGCTTGACTGCTGTTGGAGGAGCTGCTAGCCTTGTTCTGCTGTTTGTCCTTGCCCTCACCCTCTTCCTCCTCTTCACTATCATCTAATTTTACTCTATTTTTCTCCAACGGTAAAAGGTCTGTTTCTTTGACTTTAATGGCAAAGCTTATTGGAGCAAAAGAAGCTGAATAAAAGAGAATAAATATGAAACATTAAAGAAAAAAACAGATTTCCATCTAGATTGCCAGATCATTTGAGCTTCCAGAGAAACAGAAGTTTTAAAGTAATTACTAATGTTTACAATGGAACTTAGTCTAAAGATCTTTCAAATTTCTTAATCTGAAAGCAATTACCATTAAAAAAACATAATTTATGCTTACCTGATAAATTTATTTCTCTTGTAGTGTGTTCAGTCCACGGGTCATCCATTACTTATGGAATATATTCTCTCCCCAACAGGAAATTGCAAGAGGGTCACCCAATCAGAGCTGTTACATAGCTCCTCCCCTCACATGTCATATTCAGTCATTCGACCAAAACAAGACGAGAAAGGAGGAACCATAGGGTGCAGTGGTGACTGAAGTATTAAATAAAATTTAGATCTGCCTTAAAAAGACAGGGCGGGCCGTGGACTGAACACACTACAAGAGAAATAAATTTATCAGGTAAGCATAAATTATGTTTTCTCTTGTTAAGTGTGTTCAGTCCACGGGTCATCCATTACTTATGGGATACCAATACCAAAGCCAAGTACACGGATGATGGGAGGGACAAGGAAGGCACTTAAACGGAAGGAACCACTGCCTGTAGAATCTTTCTCCCAAAAACAGCCTCCGAAGAAGCAAAAGTGTCAAATTTGTAAAATTTTGAAAAAGTGTGAAGCGAAGACCAAGTCGCAGCCTTGCAAATCTGTTCAACAGAAGCCTCATTCTTAAAGGCCCAGGTGGAAGCCACAGCTCTAGTGGAATGAGCTGTAATTCTTTCAGGGGGCTGCTGTCCAGCAGTCTCATAGGCTAAACGTATTATGCTACGAAGCCAAAAGTAGAGAGAGGTTGCCGAAGCTTTTTGACCTCTCCTCTGTCCAGAGTAAACGACAAACAGGGAAGAAGTTTGACGAAAATCTTTAGTTGCCTGTAAATAGAATTTCAGGGCACGGACTACATCCAGATTATGCAAAAGTCGTTCCTTCCTTGAAGAAGGATTAGGACATATTTACGGAACAACAATCTCCTGATTGATATTTCTGTTAGAGACTACCTTAGGTAAAAACCCAGGTTTACTACGCAGAACTACCTTGTCTGAATGAAAAATCAGATAAGGAGAATCACAGTGTAAGACAGACAATTCCGAGACTCTTCGAGCCGAGGAAATAGCCATCAAAAATAGAACTTTCCAAGATAAAAGTTTAATATCAACGGAATGAAGGGGTTCAAACGGAACTCCTTGAAGAACTTTAAGAACCAAGTTTAAGCTCCACGGAGGAGCAACAGTTTTAAACACAGGCTTAATCCTAGCTAACGCTTGACAAAAAGCCTGGATGTCTGGAACTTCTGCCAGACGCTTATGCAAAAGAATAGACAAAGCAGAAATCTGTCCCTTTAAAGAACTAGCTGATAAGCCTTTTTCCAAACCCTCTTGGAGAAAAGACAATATCCTTGGAATCCTAACCTTACTCCACAAGTAACTCTTGGATTCGCACCAATACAGGTATTTACGCCATATCTTATGGTAGATTTTTCTGGTAACAGGCTTTTGTGCCTGTATCAAAGTATCAATAACTGACTCGGAGAAACCACGCTTTGATAGGATCAAGCGTTCAATCTCCACGCAGTCAGTCTCAGAGAAATTAGATTTGGATGATTGAAAGGACCTTGTATTAGTAGGTCTTTCCTCAAAGGTAGAGTCCATGGAGGACAAGACGACATGACCACTAGGCCTGAATACCAGGTCCTGCGTGGCCACGCAGGCGCTATCAGGATCACCGATGCTCTCTCCTGTTTGATCTTGGCAATCAGTCGAGGGAGCAGAGGAAACTGTGGAAACACATAAGCCATGCTGAAGAACCAAGGAGCTGCTAGAGCATCTATCAGCTTCGCTCCCGGGTCCCTGGACCTGGAACCGTAAAGAGGAAGTTTGGCATTCTGGCGAGACGCCATGAGATCCAGATCTGGTTTGCCCCAACTATGGACAAGTTGAGCAAATACCTCCGGATGGAGTTCCCACTCCCCCGGATGAAAAGTCTGACGACTTAGAAAGTCCGCCTCCCAGTTCTCCACTCCTGGGATGTGGATCGCTGACAAGTGGCAAGAGTGAGACTTTGCCCAGCGAATTATCTATGAGACTTCCAACATCGCTAGGGAACTCTTGGTTCCCCCTTGATGGTTGATATAAGCCACAGTCGTGATGTTGTCCGACTGAAATCTGATGAACCTCAGTGTTGCTAGCTGAGGCCAAGCTAGAAGAGCGTTGAATATTGCCCTTAGCTCCAGAATATTTATTGGGAGGAGTTTCTCCTCCTGAGTCCAGGATCCCTGAGCCTTCAGGGAATTCCAGACTGCGCCCCAGCCTAGGAGGCTGGCATCTGTTGTTACAATCGTCCAATCTGGCCTGCGAAAGGTCATGACCCTGGACAGATGGACCCGAGATAACCACCAGAGAAGAGAATCTCTGGTCTCTTGATCCAGATTTAGTAGAGGGGACAAATCTGAGTAATCCCCATTCCACTGACTTAGCATGCATAACTGCAGCGGTCTGAGATGCAGGCGCGCAAATGGCACTATGTCCATTGCCGCTACCATTAAGCCGATAACTTCCATGCACTGAGCCACTGATGGGCGTGGAATGGAATGAAGGACTCTGCAAGCATTTAAGAGTTTTGATAACCTGGCCTCCGTCAGGTAAATTTTCATTTTTACAGAATCTATCAGAGTCCCTAGGAAGGAGACTCTTGTGAGAGGTGATAGAGAACTCTTTTCCACGTTCACCTTCCACCCATGCGATCTTAGAAATGCCAGCTCCTTTGTAAAGATTCTCGGGGCCGTAGCCAACCCGAAGGGAAGAGCTACAAACTGGTAATGCCTGTCTAGGAAGGCAAATCTTAGGAACCGATGATGATCTTTGTGAATCGGTATGTGAAGGTAGGCATCCTTTAAATCCACCGTGGTCATGTACTGACCCTCTTGGATCATGGGTAGGATAGTCCGAATAGTTTCCATTTTGAATGATGGAACTCTTAGGAATTTGTTTAAAAACTTTAGGTCCAAAATTGGCCTGAAGGTACCCTCTTTCTTGGGAACCACGAATAGATTTGAATAAAATCCCTGTCCTTGTTCCGTTCGCGGAACTGGGTGGATCACTCCCATTACTAGGAGGTCTTGTACGCAACATAGGAATACCTCTTTCTTTATTTGGTTTTCTGATAACCTTGAAAGATGAAATCTCCCTAGAGGAGGAGAAGCCTTGAAGTCCAGAAGATATCCCTGAGATATGATCTCCAACGCCCAGGGATCCTGGACATCTCTTGCCCACGCCTGGGCAAAGAGAGAAAGTCTGCCCCCCACTAGATCCGTTTCCGGATAGGGGGCCATCCCTTCATGCTGTCTTAGGGGCAGCAGCAGGTTTTCTGGCCTGCTTGCCCTTGTTCCAGGACTGGTTAGTTTTCCAGGCCTGTCTGTAACGAGCAACGGTTCCTTCCTGTTTTGGGGCGGAGGAAGTTGATGTTGCTCCTGCCTTGAAGTTTCGAAAGGCACGAAAATTAGACTGTTTGGCCTTTGATTTGGCCTTATCCTGAGGAAGGGTATGACCCTTACCTCCCGTAATGTCAGCGATAATTTCTTTCAAGCCGGGCCCGAATAAGGTTTGCCCCTTGAAAGGAATATTAAGTAATTTAGATTTAGAAGTCACATCAGCTGACCAGGATTTAAGCCATAACGCTCTGCGCGCTTGAATGGCAAAACCGGAATTCTTAACCGTTAGTTTAGTTAGATGTACAATGGCATCAGAAACAAATGCATTAGCTAGCTTAAGTGCTTTAAGCTTGTCCATAATTTCATCCAATGGAGCTGAGTGAATGGCCTCTTCTAGAGACTCAAACCAAAATGCCGCAGCAGCAGTGACAGGTGCAATGCATGCAAGGGGCTGTAAGATAAAACCTTGTTGAACAAACATTTTCTTAAGGTAACCTTCCAATTTTTTATCCATTGGATCTGAAAAAGCACAACTATCCTCCACCGGGATAGTAGTACGCTTGGCTAAAGTAGAAACTGCTCCCTCCACCTTAGGGACCGTCTGCCATAAGTCCTGTGTAGTGGCGTCTATTGGAAACATTTTTCTAAATATAGGAGGTGGGGAAAAGGGCACACCAGGTCTATCCCACTCCTTGCTAATAATTTCTGTAAGCCTTTTAGGTATAGGAAAAACGTCGGTACACACCGGTACTGCATAGTATCTATCCAGCCTACATAATTTCTCTGGAATCGCAACTGTGTTACAGTCATTCAGAGCCGCTAAAACCTCCCCTAGCAATACACGGAGGTTCTCAAGCTTAAATTTAAAATTAGAGATCTCTGAATCCGGCTTCCCTGGATCAGATCCGTCACCTACAGAATGAAGCTCTCCGTCCTCATGTTCTGCAAACTGTGACGCAGTATCGGACATGGTTCTTGTAGCACCAGCGCGCTCTATTCTTACCCCAGAGCAATCGCGCTTGCCTCTTAATTCTGGCAATTTAGATAATACTTCTGTCAGGGTATTATTCATAATATTAGCCATGTCCTGTAAGGTGATTTGTATGGCCGTCCCTGATGCACTTGGCGCCACAATATCACGCGCCTCCTGAGCGGGAGGCGAAGGTACTGACACGTGAGGAGAGTTAGTCGGCATAACTTCCCCCTCGTTGTCTGGTGATAATTCCTTTATAGATAAAGACTGACCTTTATTATTTAAAGTGAAATCAATACATTTAGTACACGTTTCTGTGGGGCTCCACAGTGGACTTTAAACATAGTGAACAAACAGATTCATCTGTGTCAGACATGTTTAAACAGACTAGCAATAAGACTAGCAGACTTGGAAAACACTGTAAATAATTTTTCAAGTAATAAAGAAAAACGCTACTGTGCCTTTAAGAAGCACAGAAAACTGTCACAGTTGAAATAACAATGAACCAAATCAGTTATAGCAAACAAATTTTCACAGTAAATTGTATTAAGTTAGCAGAGCATTGCACCCACTTGCAAATGGATGATTAACCCCTTAAAACCCAAACGGTTTTTATAAGCAAAAAAACGTTTATTAATACAGTCAAAAAACCACTGTCACAGGTCTGCTGTGACTGATTACCTTCCTCAAAATGACTTATGAAGTCCCTTAAGCTGTCTGGAGACGACCCGGGTCAAGCAGAAGTAAGCAGGAAGACAGAGCCTGAATTTTTTACTGCGTCAAAAGAGCGCTAAAATAGGCCCCTCCTACTCAATATTACAATATTGGGAGTGTCAGTTAACTGTTTCTAAGCAGAAATATTGTCAGCCATGTGGAAAAATTTTATGCCCCAACAAGTTTAATCACCAATGTACCTCACAAAACGAATAAACATGCCAGTAAAATCGTTTTAAACATCCCTTTTTTAATGAGCTTGTATCTCTATTGATAAGCCTGATACCAGTCTTCCTACTGCATTTAAGGCTTATAACATCACTTCAGTATTAATAGCATTTTCTCAGTCAAATTCCATTCCTTAGAAAATTACTTTACTGTATATATTTAAATCAGCCTGTTAATAGTCGCTCTCACTGTATTAAAGGCTTTTACTTACATTGCATCGGTATCAGCAGTATTTTCTTAGTCAATTCCATAGAAAAATTATTTACTGCACATACCTTGTTTGCAGGGTTCCCCGCACGCCATTCCCTTCTGAAAGTTACCTCACTCCTCAGAATATGCGAGAACAGCCAGTGGATCTTAGTTACTGCCGCTAAGATCGTAGAAAACGCAGGCAGATTCTTCTTCCAAATACTGCCTGAGAATAAACAACACACTCCGGTGTCATTTTAAAATAAACTTTTGATTGAAGTATAAAAACACCACAGAACCTCTCACAACGTCCTATCTTTTCAGTTGCAAGAGAATGACTGAATATGACATGTGAGGGGAGGAGCTATGTAACAGCTCTGATTGGGTGATCCTCTTGCAATTTCCTGTTGGGGAGAGAATATATTCCATAAGTAATGGATGACCCGTGGATTGAACACACTTAACAAGAGAAATTACCATTAAAAATAAAATAAATCCCGTACAGTGGTTTCACAAAAGCTAATGAGATGGTAATGTAGATTTCATAGTAAAGTATTATGAACACTTCAAGCTTCACATATAACAAAATGCAAGAATAAATAAACCGGAGATTACTAATTGAACCTATGACTAAGACTACTGATTAAGAATAGTCCAAAATGCCAACCAGGAAATTGGCACAATGTGAAAATGCATTTAAATTTTTATAGTGCAGCTTTTTTTCCCCTGTAAATAAAGAGATAAAAAGTGAAGTAAATAGTATTTATTTTTTTGTCTATGGAATAGACAAGGCTGTCCTTCATATCCATTACTTTTAAATTTGGCGTTAGAATCTTTAGCTGTTAAATTAAAGGACCAGTAAATACAGTAGATTTGCATAATCGGCAAATGCATGATAGAAAGACAATACAATTGCACTTAGTCTGAACTTCAAATGAGTAGTAGATTTTTTTCTGACAAATATCAAAATTATGTCTAATAATACACATAATAATATACATATATACATATATTCTGTGAATATACATATATACATATATTCTGTGAATTCTTCAAAAAGTGTATACAGGGAGTGCAGAATTATTAGGCAAGTTGTATTTTTGAGGATTAATTTTATTATTGAACAACAACCATGTTCTCAATGAACCCAAAAAACTCATTAATATCAAAGCTGAATAGTTTTGGAAGTAGTTTTTAGTTTGTTTTTAGTTATAGCTATTTTAGGGGGATATCTGTGTGTGCAGGTGACTATTACTGTGCATAATTATTAGGCAACTTAACAAAAAACAAATATATACCCATTTCAATTATTTATTTTTACCAGTGAAACCAATATAACATCTCAACATTCACAAATATACATTTCTGACATTCAAAAACAAAACAAAAACAAATCAGTGACCAATATAGCCACCTTTCTTTGCAAGGACACTCAAAAGCCTGCCATCCATGGATTCTGTCAGTGTTTTGATCTGTTCACCATCAACATTGCGTGCAGCAGCAACCACAGCCTCCCAGACACTGTTCAGAGAGGTGTACTGTTTTCCCTCCTTGTAAATCTCACATTTGATGATGGACCACAGGTTCTCAATGGGGTTCAGATCAGGTGAACAAGGAGGCCATGTCATTAGATTTTCTTCTTTTATACCCTTTCTTGCCAGCCACGCTGTGGAGTACTTGGACGCGTGTGATGGAGCATTGTCCTGCATGAAAATCATGTTTTTCTTGAAGGATGCAGACTTCTTCCTGTACCACTGCTTGAAGAAGGTGTCTTCCAGAAACTGGCAGTAGGACTGGGAGTTGAGCTTGACTCCATCCTCAACCCGAAAAGGCCCCACAAGCTCATCTTTGATGATACCAGCCCAAACCAGTACTCCACCTCCACCTTGCTGGTGTCTGAGTCGGACTGGAGCTCTCTGCCCTTTACCAATCCAGCCACGGGCCCATCCATCTGGCCCATCAAGACTCACTCTCATTTCATCAGTCCATAAAACCTTAGAAAAATCAGTCTTGAGATATTTCTTGGCCCAGTCTTGACGTTTCAGCTTGTGTGTCTTGTTCAGTGGTGGTCGTCTTTCAGCCTTTCTTACCTTGGCCATGTCTCTGAGTATTGCACACCTTGTGCTTTTGGGCACTCCAGTGATGTTGCAGCTCTGAAATATGGCCAAACTGGTGGCAAGTGGCATCTTGGCAGCTGCACGCTTAACTTTTCTCAGTTCATGGGCAGTTATTTTGCGCCTTGGTTTTTCCACACGCTTCTTGCGACCCTGTTGACTATTTTGAATGAAACGCTTGATTGTTCGATGATTACGCTTCAGAAGCTTTGCAATTTTAAGAGTGCTGCATCCCTCTGCAAGATATCTCACTATTTTTGACTTTTCTGAGCCTGTCAAGTCCTTCTTTTGACCCATTTTGCCAAAGGAAAGGAAGTTGCCTAATAATTATGCACACCTGATATAGGGTGTTGATGTCATTAGACCACACCCCTTCCATTACAGAGATGCACATCACCTAATATGCTTAATTGGTAGTAGGCTTTCGAGCCTATACAGCTTGGAGTAAGACAACATGCATAAAGAGGATGATGTGGTCAAAATACTCATTTGCCTAATAATTCTGCACTCCCTGTATATAAAAAGACTACGCACATTGTGTTAATGGAAGTAAATTGGAAAGTTGTTTAAAATTGTATGCTGTATCTGAATCATGAAAGTTTAATTTTGACTTGAGTGTCACTTTAAGGCAATCTTTTCCTGGGGTTAATGTGGTTGAAGTTCATCAACATATGGCTTTGTATGCTAAAGACATGATACTGTTTGTTCAAGATCCAGAGATATGTCATCATTATTTTAATTATTACTATTAACTAATTTCGTGACATGTTTAAGGATAAAATTAATTCTAACATTGCTTAGTAGCATTCTCTAAATTTGTCTCCAAAATGTAAGAAAGTAGAGTACATTTTAAGAAATGGCTCGTCTCACCATGAACAATACCTGTCACATTTAATTAATAAAAACGAATGCTACAGTGTATTTTCTGCCCATTATTGATGCTTACAGTGTTGTTGACTAAAACAGATTTATGCATTTAGTTATAAGAAAAATAATATATGAAAGCATAAAATGGCTAGAATTTGTTTACAGAATCTTTGTTAATCATTGTTGGGGTTGCCTAACAAAGATGTTTAGCTGGGCTGTTTTATTTATATTGCTTAGGGCTGAGGTTTTAGAAAAACTAAATGTATGCTTACCTGATAAATTACTTTCTTTTACGATATGACGAGTCCACAGATTTCATCCTTACTTGTGGGATATTAACCTCCTGCTAACAGGAAGTGGCAAAGAGAACCACAGCAGAGCTGTATATATAGCCCCTCCCCTTCCACCCTCAGTCATTCGGCCGAAGTTATAGGAAGAGAAAAAGGAAAGGCTAAAAGGTGCAGAGGTGACTGAAGTTTACAAAAAATATAAAGAAAAACTGTCTTAAAAAGAACAGGGTGGGCCGTGGACTCGTCATATCGTAAAAGAAAGTAATTTATCAGGTAAGCATAAATTTAGTTTTCTTTTACAAAGATATGACGAGTCCACGGACTTCATCCTTACTTGTGGGAAACCAATACCAAAGCAATAGGACACGGATGAAAGGGAGGGACAAGACAGGAACCTAAACGGAAGGCACCATTGCTTGAAGAACCTCTCCCCCAAAGATAGCCTCAGAAGAAGCAAAAGTATCAAATTTGAAAAATTTGGAAAAAGTGTGAAGGGACGACCAAGTCGCAGCCTTACAAATCTGTTCCACAGATGCATCGTTTATAAAAACCCATGTGGAAGCCACAGCCCTAGAAGAATGAGCCGTAATTCTTTCAGGAGCCTGCTGTCCAGCAGTCTCATATGCCAGGCGGATGATACTTCTCAGCCAAAAATAAAGAGGTAGCCATAGCTTTCTGACCCCTACGCTTTCCAAAATAAATGAAGATGATTGACGGAAATCCTTAGTTGCCTGTAAGTAAAACTTCAAGGCACGGACCACGTCCAAGTTATGTAACAGACGCTCCTTCTTAGAAGGAAGGAACAACAATTTCCTGATTAATATTCTTATTCGAAACAACCTTAGGAAGGAACCCAGGTTTGGTACGTAAAACCACCGTATCAGAATGAAATATGAGATAAGGCGAATCACATTGTAATGCTGAAAGCTCAGAAACTCTTCGAGCAACCAAAAACAGAACTTTCCAAGATAATAGTTTAATATCTATGGAATGCATAGGTTCAAACGGAACCCCTTGCAGAACTCGAAGAACTAAATTCAAACTCCAGGGAGGAGTAATAGGTCTAAATACAGGCTTAATTCTAGATAGAGCCTGACAAAAAGACTGAAAATCTGATACATTTGCCAAACGTTTGTAAAACAGAATTGACAAAGCTGAAATTTGTCCCTTTAAGGAACTTGCTGATAACCCTTTCTCCAGTCCTTCTTGGAGAAAAAACAAAATCCTAGGAATCCTAACTTTACTCCATGAGTAACCCTTGGATTCACACCAATAAAGATATTTACGCCATATCTTATGATAGATCTTTCTAGTGACAGGCTTTCTAGCCTGTATCAAAGTATTGATAACTGAATCAGAGAATGGATGTTGGAAAGGACCTTGAATGAGAAGGTCCTGTCTCAACGGAAGTTTCCACGGTGGCAGAGAGGACATGTCCACTAGATCCGCATACCAAGTCCTGCGTGGCCACGCAGGCGCTATCAGGATCACTGAAGCTCTCTCCTGTTTGATTCGAGCAATCACGCGTGGGAGGAGAGGAAATGGCGGAAACACATAAGCTAGGCTGAACAACCAAGGTACTGCCAAGGCATCTATCAGTTCGGCCTGAGGATCCCTTGACCGGGATCCGTATCTTGGAAGCTTGGCATTCTGACGAGATGCCATCAAATCCAATTCCGGTCTGCCCCATCTGAGAATCAATGAGGCAAATACCTCCAGGTGAAGTTCCCACTCCCCCGGATGAAAAGTCTGTCGACTTAGAAAATCTGCTTCCCAGTTCTCTACCCCTGGGACGTAGATCGCTGACAGATGACAAGAGTGGGCCTCTGCCCAATTGATTATCTTGGATACTTCTATCATCGCTAAGGAACTCCTTGTTCCCCTCTGATGATTGACATATGCCACAGTCGTTATGTTGTCCGACTGGAATCTGATGAATTTGGCCGAAGCCAACTGAGGCCACGCCTGAAGCGCATTGAATATTGCTCTCAGTTCCAAAATATTAATTGGAAGTAGAGACTCCACCTGAGTCCAAACACCCTGAGCATTCAGGGAGTTCCAAACTGCACCCTAGCCCAGAAGGCTGGCATATGTTGTCACTATCACCCACGAGGGTCTGCGGAAACAAGTCCCCTGGGACAGATGATCTGGCGACAACCACCAAAGAAGAGAGTTTCTGGTCTCTTGATCCAGAATTATCTTTGGAAATAAATCCGCATAATCCCAATTCCACTGACCGAGCATGCACAGTTGCAGTGGTCTGAGATGAAAGCGAGCAAACGGAACGATGTCCATTGCCGCTACCATTAATCCGATTACCTCCATACACTGAGCCACTGATGGCCGAGGAATAGACAGAAGTGCTCGGCAAGTATTCAAAATCTTTGATTTTCTGACCTCCGTCAGAAATACTTTCATGGCTACCAAGTCTATCAGAGTTCCCAAGAAAGGAACCCTTGTCTGTGGAACAAGTGAACTCTTCTCTATGTTCACATTCCAGCCGTAAGTTCTCAGAAAAGACAACACTGTGTCCAGATAAGGCGCCACCGCTAGCCCTTGCGGTCTGAGAACCGCCAAAAGAGACCCTAGAACCTTTGTGAAGATTCTGGGTGCTGTGGCCTACCCGAAAGGAAGAGCCACAAACTGATAATGTTTGTCCAAGAAGGCAAACCTTAGAAACCGATGATGATCTTTGTGGATTGGAATATGAAGGTAAGCATCCTTCAAATCCACGGTAGTCATATATTGACCCTCCTGGATTATTGGCAAAATCGTTCAAATTGTCTCCATCTTGAATGATGGAACTCTTAGAAATTTGTTTAGACATTTGAGGTC